>NC_092204.1:4063956-4095816 GCF_043381705.1 Parasteatoda tepidariorum
TACATTGCGTTTATGGAAATAAAAATAAATATTGTTCTGAAAGAAAGAATGTTTGTACTTTGTAAACTTCAAATATTTTTTATAACATATTGTTTCATCAGACAAATCAAGAAAGGAGATAATTTCTGTAACCACACAGCGTTGATGCCATAAGCAAGTGCTTGTCAGACACAGGTCGAGTCAGCCCTGCCAGTAGACAAGACGTGCCATTTCTATTATGAATATATTATTACACTTTGAATTAGACTATTAGTGTTCCTTTTTATTTATGAATTAACATTTATTATATTACACTGGCACTAAAATTAAATTATATTTTCCAGAAACCAATTATAATAAAAATAAAAATTATCCAGCAATTTTTTGTTTTGCGGACCATTTGGCGCCCCTTTGTGAGTAGCGCCCGGGGCATGATGACCCCCCTTGCCCACCCCTCACTACGCCACTGTACGCATTGTGTTTTTTTGTAAGTTTATTGCTGCAAAGCCCCTTTCAACCGCTGCAGTATTCCCAGACAGAGAAAACATCAATATATGCGCAGTATGTTGCTGTATTGTGAGTCATTTTGCTGCCTTGTAACTTACAAGACTCTTGTAAGATAACAAAAATTGAAAATGTATCACGAACATTAACGGTAAAATGGCCGTCCGCGCGGACGTCGGATTCGAGACATTCGTTGTCCGCGGAGAATTTTTGACCGTCGAGGACGGGCGGACGGGCTGTTTTTCGAGCCTTGCTATATCGCGATGCAAAACTGACGAAGCATCACGATATAAAATTTCTTATATCGCCCAGTCCTAATACCAACGTAACAAAATTTTGCCTAAAATTTATCAGGTCTTAAATTTTAAAATACGGTTCAAGCAAACTATAAATCGTAATTAAGAGTAAATTTAATTAGTCAGTAGCTTTCGATAATCACTATCGATACGTAATCGTTAATTAACAAAAATTCTTGCAAAAGTTGACTATTGCAACATGAGAAAAATCAATTCTCGCTAAGAAAAAAGAAGAAAAACATAAATATAACAACTCCTTGATTAAACGGAGTGTTCAAAGGAAAACTAAATCATCATTTTCACGGAATATTTTAACAATTCCCCCCAATTACAATAAACCTTACACGTCATTTTTCAAACGTGTCGCGTACTAAGAGTCTTTTCCCTCCAAAATCGTTTTGACAAAAAAGTCAAGAAAAGGGGTAAAAACGAAGAAAAGAAGAAAAAAAATCACCAAAACTAAGTAACCAACAAATTCAGCCACCATTTTCATGTCGTAGACGCTGGCATCTTTGGGGGATGTTTTTTTTTTTATCTCACTTCTGTTATGTAATGGAGAAAGGGGGTATGGATTAGGGGGATCACACCGTACTGATCACCTGGAATAGTGTGGTTCATAGCCCCCGGGTAAGATTTTGGTATGAAATAGGGAATATTGTTGTTGACGCGGTATTTCAAACCGGCAGTCGGAGGGGAGGGACAACATATTGCTGATTTTGCAGATTTCTTAAAAGGACAAAGAGAGCGTTAAAAATAAAGGAATATAATAAGGTCAATTGTAGTCTAGTTTTTTTTTTTTCTCCGGACAATTAGGATATTTAATGGTAAAAGAAAATAAAAATCGTATAATTAGTCACGGACGTGCTGTTCGCGAATATTTCAAACAAATATTTCGGCTTTTTAAAGGCTTATTGAAAGCAGTGAACGATTTTAACCCTTTTATGTATGAAACATTAATTTAGATTGGAGAATATAAAAAAATAATTGTTACTTCAAATTATTTAGTTTGTAGCGAGCCAGCGTTCAACTCTTTGCAACAACTTTTTTTTTTTTTATGACTGTTTCTTTGTTCTTCGCCTTTTATGAAAATGGTGCAACATAAATTTCCAAGTTTCAAGATTTGTATAGATACTGCATTATTTAGACTCATAAAAATATGCACACAAAAAAATTTGACAATTATTTTAACAAAAATTTATAAATAAGTTTTTTGAAAGTAGCTTTTATTTTTAGAAAATAAGAGGAACGTTATTTTTACATAAAAAATAACAATAAACTTACTTAAAAACCTTTTTAATACATTTTCAGAATAAGTTTATCTGATAAGCTATTCTCTCCTTCCAATGGAGTGGCCCGGGTTCGATTCTCACGGATGGCTGGTTGAAACTAATTCCGCACACGGCTCGCACTGACCAGAGTGCTGACGCAAAATATCCTCAGTGGTAGACGTATCATGGGTTAGAGTCCCCTTGCTGAGGCTAACCGTGGGAGGTTTGCATGGTTTTTCTACACCATGCAACGCTAATGCGGGTTAGTTCCATCAAAAAGTCCTCCACAAAGGCAAATTTCTCCCAATACTCGATCCAGAAGTTCCCTTGTCTTCTCAACTGTATTCAAACTTTCGAGTACGGCTACGGTGTGTAACATCGGCAGTTTTAAACTCAAAATTGGGTTGGCTGTTTAACAATGGTTATAAAATAAAATAAAATATACAACGTACTGCTGATTTTGCTGATTTTTTAGAAAAAACAAAGAAAATAAAGGAATATAATAAACGCAATTGAAGTCTAGTTTTTTTTTCTTCGGAAAATAGGATATTTAAAAGGAAAATAAAATAAAAATCGTGTAATTAGTTAGAGACGTGCTGTTTGTGAATATTTCAAACAAACATTTTGGCTTTCTGAAGGCTTATTGAAATAGTGAACCATTTTAACCCAACAACAAGCTGATAAAACAAGTAATATAAATAAATAAAAAATAATAAAGTCAATTTCTACTTTGGGCAACAAAGAAAAATTTTATTTTAGTTACTTTTTATTAAATAATTAAAAAAAATTCTCCCACATATAACTCAAATTGATTAATTAAATTTAATGAATGAATTAATATTTGAAAAAAAACCGCATTAATACCAAGTTTCATCTACTACAAGTTCAAAAAAAGATGAATAAAAAATATTTTAATAAAGATTGAACATTTGAACAAGATAATAGGGAGAGTGTGAACTAATAATAGGAATTGAATAAAAAAACTAACTGTTACTAAAAATTATTTAGTTTGTAGCGAGCCGTATAAAAAAAAAATGCTTAACTGTTGTAACAGCTTTTTTAGTGACTGTTTCTTTGTCCAGCTTTAGAGAACAAACTTTTACGAAAATGATGAACCACAATTTTCTATTTTTTCAAGATCTGTATTCATATTACATTATTTAAATTCACAAAAATATGCACAAAAATTGAATTATGCACTGATTTTAATGAAGGTGGTAAAATGCCAATTTGGAAATAACTTAAAAAATGCATTTTTTTTTCCGAAAAATATTTAAAATACTAGTCTAATTACTTTCAATACTGGTTTTATTCTTTTATGATAGCATAATATAGGTACAGTACAGAACCCGTAATCCGGAAATCAGAAAACCGGAAAACCAAAAAACCGGAAAACCAAAAAACCGGAACAAAATTCGATAAATTTTTCCGCCATTTTAAAAAAAAAAAATTTTTTTTCCTCATAAGATTTTAGGATTTTTCTTTCTGTTTTGAAAGATGTTTACCTTAAAATCAGTTTGGAAATAATTAAAGGGGTATTAACTTCATCGTTTCTTCTTCTTTTTAAGATTATTTCAATTTTTTTTTTTTAAGTTGGGTTTAACAATAAAAAAACGGCTTTTTGTAGCGATTCAGAAAACCGGAAAAATCAGTTATCCGGAATAGCAATGGTCCCGATCGTTCCGGATAATCGGTTCCCTACTGTAGTATAAAATTTTATTTCTTATGCAAAGCAATCGAATTGTTGCCTTAGTAGGAAATAATTACGATTGTTAATAATAATAATTATATTAAATTACGAATAATGATTATTCAATTCCTACAATTAGTTTCCCACTCGCCCTATATATTGTTCAAATATTCAATTCTTAATAAAATACTTTTTATTCATCTCCACGCACAATTTAAATGCATTTTTTTAAATTTGTAGTGGAATGACACTTGATGTTAATACAGTTTTTTCAAATATTAATTCATTCATTAAATTTAGTGAATGAATTTTAGTTTTATATAGAAGAAAAAATTATAATTATGTAATAAAAAGTAACTAAAATAAAAAAAAATATCTTTGTTGACTTAAGTAGAAATTGACGAAAATTTTTTTTTATATATTTGTTTTCCTTTGTATCCTTTAAAACGCAATTAGAAATATAAGCATACGTACTTACATATTACGCCACATATCCCCAATAAATCGTGTTTTTTTTTTTTTACTTCATGAAATGTCACTCATAAACTCAGCTTTTAAAATAGGACCTTTATCCTTGAATTGTGCACTATGTGTCTGCCCCCTTACGTGTCCGTGATGTCATTCACTGGTGGATGATGTGCTCTTTCTGTAAGCAGGTAAAAGTGAGCTGTAAGGATGAGAAAACTGTCATGCCCTTCTATCAGAGAGTGATCAAAAGCTTTACCCTTCTCCACACACCGAAGACTGTCCTCCTTATAAATATAACTCACCCCCTCCCCAAGAAACAATTTCGTATTGAAGGAGATCTGGAGAAGGAATTATCTCTTCTAATAGCCCCGGTGGTTAAATATATGGTTTTCTCTCGGTGTTTTATTTTATTTTAACAGAACCAATTTTTTTGAGTTTACGACTACTAATATTCAACTCCGTAGCTTCGTAATTTAAAACCCAATCCAGAAGACAAGGGTACTTCTGGATTAAGTATAAAATGAACTTTGCCTTCGTGGAGGCCTTTTTGATAAAACTAACCCGCATTTGCGTTGTATGGAGAGGAAAACAACGAAATCTTCACAAGGTTAGACTGACGGTAAGGGAACTCTAACCCATGATCCGTCTACCACTGAGGATATTTTAGGTCAGCACTGTGGTCGGTGCAAGCTGGATGCGGAATACGTATTGACCAGCCATCGCCGGGATTCAAATCATGGTTCACCATATTGGAAGGCGAAATGCCCCTGAGCCATCACGGCACGAATTTAAAGGTTCCTTCCTTATAGTGGCTCATTAAATTTAAAAAGGAAAAATGTTTGATATTCTTTCTTAAGTAAGTGAATTTTTTTCCGAACAAAATTTTTTTTTTCCCTAACTGTAAAGAAATTCTGAAAAATTTAATAAAGTACAATACCTTTTGATGTCATTGAGGAATATTTTAACAATNATGAGAAAACTGTCATGCCCTTCTATCAGAGAGTGATCAAAAGCTTTACCCTTCTCCACACACCGAAGACTGTCCTCCTTATAAATATAACTCACCCCCTCCCCAAGAAACAATTTCGTATTGAAGGAGATCTGGAGAAGGAATTATCTCTTCTAATAGCCCCGGTGGTTAAATATATGGTTTTCTCTCGGTGTTTTATTTTATTTTAACAGAACCAATTTTTTTGAGTTTACGACTACTAATATTCAACTCCGTAGCTTCGTAATTTAAAACCCAATCCAGAAGACAAGGGGACTTCTGGATTAAGTATATGGAGAACTTTCCTTCGTGGAGGCCTTTTAGATAAAACTAATCCCAGAGATGCCAACTGCTCCGGACAAGGCAAAATAATTAAAAAAAACGGTAAATAAGCACAAACTAAATTTTGTAAATATTTGACTATTTTTGCTTGCTTTTAAAAAGGTATAGCATGACTAAGTTACTACAAAGTGGTGAATTATATAAACTTACGATTTATTTAGAAATAGTGGTGGATAAAAATCTACTAAATTGGACTTATTAAATCAAGAATCACAGTTAATAAACTACCACTTTAAAATATAAATTTGCTGTCCGGAGCAAGTTGGCATCTCTGTAACCCGCATTTGCGTTGCATGGAGAGGAAAACAAAGAAAACTTCTCAAGGTTAGACTGACGGTAAGGGAACTTTAATCCATGATCCGTCTACCACTGAGGATATTTTAGGTCAGCACTGTGGTCGGTGCAAGTCGGATGCGGAAAATGTATTGACTAGCCATCGCCGGGATTCGAACCAGTTCACCTCATTGGAAGGCGAAATCTCTATCCCCTGAGCCATCATGGCTCGAATTTAAAGGTTCTTTCTTTATTGTGGCTCATTAAATTTAAAAAGGAAAAATATTTGATTTTCTGAAGTAAATGAATTTTTTTTCCAAACTGTAAAATAAATTTTGAAAAATTTAATAAAGTACAATATTTTTTGATATCATTGATAACAATGAATGTTGGTTACTTGTCAATAAGAGAAATAAGGAAATGTTTGTAAAAACATATTTTCTTAAAAAAAAAATCGAATAGCGGAAGACTATTAATTTTTAACTCGTTATAAATCAACATACTGTTTTTGTGTCTTATATTGGGACTTCAAAATTGTCGTGATCAGAGATTTTCAGTCATTTGCCATACAAGTTGTATCAAGCTTTAACTTTATTACCCATTGTCAAAATGGGACTTGTTTTGGGTTTCATGGCGTGCGCAACTTATTTGGACGTCATCACACTTTGTAACTGTGTTCACGAGTAATAGTAAACAGTGCGCATGCGTCGTCATTGCATGCGTTGCTATGACTGCCACTGCTGTTTGATAATTTTTTTTTAGAATTTATTTTTTATCACTTTTAATTTTGTTATGCATTAAGTGGGTGAGTTTATTTTTGCGATTACCAGAGAGATCCCATAAATACTTTTTGAGTTGTTATTAAAAGAGAATTTCATCATTGAACAATATTTTTGTTTTTATTGGTTTAATTGAGAATCAGAAATTCTAACCTACAGTTCAAACTAACCTACAGATTCTAACCTACAGATCTTTTTCAATACTAATTCAGGTGAATATCACAAATAAAGAGGGTCCCAAACTGATTGACGCGGTCCCAAAGGTTAGAGTTGAAGCAAGAAAAAAAAAAGAAAAAAATGATGCCAAGGCCTAAACTTACCGATGCTGAACAAAACAACCATTTTGCAAAATGGAAAACCTTTCGGCAATTTTTTTTTACATTTATTTGTTTTTTAAATATTCCTCTCGTATTCGTTTAAACCATAGAGTTATAAATAAGAAGGAGTGGGCATTCCTCCCCTTCCCTATCGGCGAGAGTGAAGTAACTGTCAAGTAGCGGCGGCCATGTTGGTATAACCAGAAACTTCGCGGAGCCGCTCAGGTTTCAAGAGGAAGAGTTAGTTTTTTTTTGATATTTTCTCTTATGATTGGAAAATTTCGAAAACGAGATTGAAATAGTTTTGTTGTTAATACATAACACCTTTTTTCATTCAATTTTTCAACATTAGTTTCTTTTCTTCTTCCCAAAAAATAACGTTTTAAGATAGCTCTATTTTATAACTGAATTAAAAAAAGAACTTTACAGCAGTTTTCGGGAACTTAGGTTCCTTTATATTTTATCTAGGCATTAAAAGTAATATATTGTTATTGAAGGGGGCATCTTTCCAATAAAACTTTATTCAAAGAATATCACATTAAAATCACACTATTTTGAATATAAGCAAAATAATATGAAACGCACTTTTCTTTAAAGTTAGAATATTTAAAGGGAAAAATATTGGTTTGTGCCAAAAGAATAGCAATACTCAACATTAAGCCATTTGAGTAAACACTTGGGTAATAAAACTAGTCCATAATATACTTTTTATTGCTAAACATAGAAGTCTAATTTCTTTTTTTTTTTCTTTTTTTTTTTTTTGCAAAGCACTTGATCATATGAAGTGTACAAAATTTTAATTTACAAATAGCAACGTAAATTAACTGTGTATTTATTTTTAAAGGTAGATACCCAGGGTATTTAATATATAGGAATATTTATTTTCCAATTGAGGCTTAAACTCCACTCATGAAATGCTCTATCTCATTCACAAAATACATGAAGTGGTGAGCAAATAAATNTCTATTACTCAGTTTGAAGAATGTTTAAACACGTACAGCTCTAGTTCAACGAAGTTCGCTGGGTTATATCTATGGAAGTTCGATTTGTTTTGGTTGTACCAATATGGCGCCGCGGTTGCGATTAAGGCTTCACGAGTTTACGGGCATGCCGTCTCCTCCTATTTATTACTCTATGGTTTAAACGCATCCCCGTTGTAAAGAAATGTTTTTTCTTTTATGGTTCGAAAATGATTATCCTTAAAAATACACACAAAACAGAAAAAGTTAAAAACAGCGAAAAAGTTACGATTGCTCTCCACTCATCCCATTTTCTTCGAAGCACAAATTGCTAACGAATAACTACACTATCACTCTACAATTTTCGAAGTTGAATTTAACTGCTCGCCTCCAGATTAATATAAAATTTTTGAAGAGCATCTGGCAGTCTCGTTTTAAGAAGTTTCTTATTATGTTAGAACAAGTTTCTTCGCCTTCTATCAGAAAGTAAACACTACAACTTTAATTTTTCATTGTTCCCGCCTCGCGTTGGCTCAAATAAAGTTCTCATAGATTCAAAACAATAATGTTTCGTTCAGAGAACAAGTGTCTTGTACACAAATAAGCTTCTCCGTTTAATTTTTCATTCTAACTATAGATATGTCAATCTGCAACTATAGAGAACGTCAACATTTCACGTAGAGCAATGTTGTACAATGCTATTTATTGATTTCAATTTCGTCAAACAGTAGCATAACGAATTACAAACAATAAAACATTAGAAAATTTAAAGAAGAATATGATTTAGCACGATGAAAAGATTTAGACGGGGAGAGTAATTTAGAATTAATTTAGAGAATTAATTTAATTTAGAGATTACAAATAACAATAGAGATATTTAGCATTATCACATGAAATTTTCCACATTCACGTTAATACTGCGCAAGCCCTCTGGAGATTGATCTGTTGTAACTGCGCAGCTCGAAAGATATGTTATATGTCAAGATGCTAAATGTCTCTAATGTGTAAAGTGAGAGCCGTGATGGCTCAGGGGATAGAGCATCCGTCTTCCAATGAGGTGAACAGGGCTCGAATCGCAGCAATGACTGGTGTATACGAATTCCGCACCCGGCTTGCACCGACCACAGTGCTGACGTAAAATAGGCTCAGTGGTAGACGGATCACGGGTTAGAGCCCCCTTGCCATCGAGCTAACTGTGGAAGGTTTTCGTGGTTTTCCTCACCATGTAGCGCAAATGTGGGTTAGTTCCATCAAAAAGTCCTCTACAAAGGCAAGTTTTCTCCCAATACTTGTTCGGGAAGTTCCCTTGTCTTCTGTATTGGGTTCAAAATGACAAGGCTACGCAGGTGAACATGAGTAGACGTGAACCCAAAAATTGTGTCGGCTGTTCAACGACGGTTATGAAATATAAAATAAAATGAGTAAAGTTAGTGTCATGGTGGCTCAGGAGGTAGAGCAATCACCTCCCAATGAGATTCGAATCCCAGTGATGTATAAATTGATGGAATTCTGTTCCTGAGATGATAATTGTTCAAGTCAATATTTTCCGGGTAATAACAAGCAAAGTCGACCTTACAAAAACATTTACCCTTCAATACCACCAAACATCCATTTATCATTATTTCCCGACTCTCAATAGAGTTGTCCGATATTTTACAGCCGCTTTACTACAATCAATATCTGCTCTATATACAGTTCCTGCCTAAATTATGAGACGCGATCTTCATTATCGGTTGATACTATACAGCTTTATTGTTTTTACGAGACAGTTTTGCACTTGTATCACTTTTTAAATAAATTAGACAATAGATAATATAAATTCGACGATAGGATAAATTAGACGATGCATTATATAAATATAGAATATTTAATATATTAGGATATTGTATTAATTAGACCAAATTAATAGACGCACTGTAGTGTTTTAATAATGACACGTTTTGTACGAGTTTATAGGCAATACTTTTATATTTAAACATACATGTAATTAATTTTTATTCGAGAGATTTTTTACATACTTCCTTTGTGTATTTACCTTTAACGTATTGCATTACTACATGTTAACCAATTGATAAACGAACATAAACGAGTACAAACAGTCTCGTCAAAACAATACAGCTGTATAGTATCACGTGATAGGTTAGGATTTTACATAGAATCTAATAGTGCGTCTCATAATATGGTCAAGTACTGTAGTTTATTCAAACAATACTATTTTCTGACATTAGTTAATCTAATCTTCCATAGAGAAAGTGGTAGGCCTAATCTACTGGCAGACTATTAAACGAGCCCCAAAACTAAATTTCTCTTCTTCCATCAGGAGTGACAGGCGAGGATGGAAAAAAGAGAGCTGGAAGCCTGTTTATTTCCCATCACAAGGGGGTGCAAGGTAAAAGATTTTATGGGCAATTTATCTCGAGCGAAAAACGCCTGCTTCCTTTTTTACGACCCTCTAAAAAGGACAGATTAAGTGGCTGACCGAAGTATGTGAACAACAAGTAAACTGGATTTGGAGGGAGTTACGTGGTCTCCGATTTTTGGATCGCTCGGTGAGAGGTGATCACTGTTACTACATCAGTGGCCTACACCAAGGTGGTCCCTGAGGGCCAACACCTTCATCCGGAATTCGAATAAATCGCCTACACAAAATCGTCCCTGGACATTTCTTTCTAAGCAATTTAACTGCTTTCTAACTTAAGTTTATAACAGAATCAATCATTGGAGAAGATATCAGTAGGGAGAACTTATAAAAGCACCAATAACCACGATAATATTCCTTATTGCAGTGTTTCCCAAACTTATGACTTTTGCGTACCCTTTCTAAACTTTTCGTAAAGCTGTGTACCACTAATAAAAAATTAATGTGATTTTTACTATAAGAAATTGTACCAAAGTTAAAAATCACAGCTGGCTGTTGACACCACTAACTATTTACTGATTACTCTGTAATACGTAATCGTAAATTTTCATGACTAGCTTTGTTTTTAAATATAAATTTTTGAAATTTTCGTGTGTTGCAAGATATTTCGAGTAAGAACACGTACCCCCGCTAAACTGTTCCCGTACCCCTGGGCAGTGGCCCCCATCCCCCCCCCCCGAGCTCTTGGGCGCATTCTTGGGCAAATTCTAAATCCCCCCCAAACTATTCGTTTTATTTAGTTTTTATTTTATTTTATAACCGTCGTTGAACAGCCGACCCAATTTCATGGGTTTACGACTACTTACGTTCAACTCCGTAGCCTTGTAATTTTGAACCAATCCAGAAGACAAGGAAACTCCTGGATCAGTACCCCCAGAGGTATTGATTTATTGTGGGAACATGGAGGACTTTGAGACTCGACAGATTTAACGTGCATCAGTCACCATTTACTACACGGGGAGTCTTCGGCCGGCGAGGATCGAACCCACGACCTCTTGGATATGGGCCCAGCGCCCGTTTTATTTAGTGTAAAAATTCCCCCCCCCCAAGCTTTAAATGGGCGCATCATACGCCCACCTTCCCCCCTGATGGGGGCCCCTGCCCCTGGGGGTGCGCGTACCACACTTTTGGAAACACTGCCTTATTGTATCAATCACTAGATTAGTAAACATTAAAATTTATAATTAGGATCTATAACCAATGCTTTAAAGTTAATCAGTAGCCAAAATTAACTGATGTAAGAAAAGAAGAGAATTTGCAGACTTGGCCGATTATCTCTAGAACTAGAAGACCGATTTTAATGAGATTTGATCTGTACATACATTGATACAATACAAAACATTCAACAATTGTAATACACACGCATGATCGTGCGTGTAACACTCATTGGAGTCGGAAGGTATGAAATTGCCACATGACAATTCAGACCAATTGCCACAGGAAATGATAAACTGTGTTATTTATAAGTATGAAATCACACTGGAAGGCCTGTATATCTGTAAGAGGGGACCCTATCCTCTATTAAACCATTTGTTTACTCTGCAACTGCTGTTTCATACCTTCCAACTCCAACGAGTGCTATGCACGATCATGCGTGTGTATCACAATTGTTGAATGGTTATTTGTTTTGTATTGTGTGTACACATAAAATTTCATTAAAATCGGTCTTCTAGTTCTAGAGATAATCGACCCAGTCTGCAAATTCTCTTAATTTCTGACACCAGTGTAGTAATCAATGATTAAAATTGATATCTGTATCAATAAAATGGTAAACATACGAGGTGAAAACCATGCCAAATAGTAATCATTAACTAGAGCTGACAACAAGGTTTATAGCCAGAAAAGTAATCTTTAATTACTTCTAGTTAGTAATATATTTAATGACTGGCCGATCACTATAGCAGTATTCTCGATACAGTTCGTAGCAGTATTAATAACTCCAGAAGTAATCAATTATAATTCCTTTGTGTAATAGCTAAGAATCATTTGAATGGCTAATTGAATGCCTGAACAGTGATGGCTCAGGGGATAGAACGTTCGCCTTCTAATGAGGTGAGCCAGGTTCGATCCCGGCGATGGCTAATCAATACGAATGGCGTGAAATATCCTCAGCTGTAGACGGATCATGGGTTAGTCTCCCTGCTGCCCGGCTAACCGTGGGAGGTTCTCGCGATTTTCCTGTCCATCTAAAGCAAATGCAGGTTAGTTCCATAAAAAAGTCCTCCATGCACGCAAGTTTCTCCCAATACTTGATCCAAGAGTTCCTTTGTCTTCTGGATTAGGTTCAAAATAACAAGGCTACGGAGTTGAACATTAGTAGTCGTAAACCCAAAAATTGGGTCTCTTGTTCCACGACGGTTATAAAGTAAAAATAATTACGTTGCCTTTTTGTATCACAAAAATCGACGACTGAAAAAAAGGGAACTGGATACATTTTTTATCTAATGATCGGATTTTTATATACTAACTCATGGTTTGAGTTAAAGTCATGTATGTCATGGTACTAAGTCTTAGTTAGAGTTAAACACTCAAGCCATACAAATTAATTAGTGATAACCATTATTTATTATGGTTTAGTAATGATAAATATTATTATGTTTAAACCAGAAGCTTAAAGAAATTTTCTCGCTTGCATTAAAGTTAAAAACGTAATTAAAATTAAATAAATCCTTGAAAAAAGTACGATACTTAAAATCGAAAAAGAAATTTTTTTTCTTCATATTTTAATTTAAATTAATTCTGTGGTAATGCATATAACAGTACTCTTAAAGCTATCATATATTTGGCTAAAACTTTAAGCAGAAACAACTTGATATAACTTCATGAATAAGTTATTAATCTTCCAAGTTACGAATTGTTAATTATAATAGTTAACGTTTGAAGCAAATACCTTTTAGAATTATTTGTCTTAAGCTTGCGATAGACTATCAATATTAAATATTGCGTTAATTACATCAAAGGTATTAAATTTACAAACGAAAGCAAAACAAATAAAGCACTTTATTTACAAACTTTGCGAACGCCACGAAACTAATTTTTAATTCTAAAACAGTTTCAATTCCATCTCGCAAAACAGAACCACAAGAACTAGTTTTCTCAATTATTATTCGCATAAACCCAAGAGTTCACTATTTCAACCCAAACTTTCAACGCAGAACAAGTTCGTTTCTGTAAAATAGCTCATCGATATGGTTGAAACTTCAAATTAATTCCCCTTTAATTCCCTCCCCCCTTCACGTTCTAAAACACAAACCGTGCCCATGAATTGAAAGAACCTAATTAGTACTTTTAACTTCAAACTTCAAAATGGCTCTCGAAACGAGCAGACGATACTGTGGAAGATTTCATTCTTTTCCTTTTCTCATAAAACCGGTCGAAGTTTAAAATGTCATAATTTAAAGAAATGGCGCTCCGATGGGGAAATATCCAGGGGATTAAGAACATTTTCCCTTTCGCGCTTTGCAGGTTTTCCCTATCACGAAAAGCTTTGAATCTGAGAGTATAATTAAAGTTTTCTTCAAGTTTTAAAATTACACTGAAACAACCAGTTCTTTACTGTAAAATGGAATTCCGGTTTTTAATGGTGTATGTTCAAAAATAAAGTTCTTATCGTTAGTGTACGACGAAATCTTACAATGAGGCACATTATTTTATGAATGACTGATTTTTTTAAAAGAAAGTAAAAAAAAATTTAAGAACCTTATCGACTAATCTCTTTATATTCATATTTTCTTAAAAGAAATGCACTACAATTTATAAACTGTTACTGCGGAATTGTCTGATTACATTTTGAGGCTTTTAAAACGGTTGCTAAAGGACAACCTGCTCAAGAACTTATGAACGGTTATAGAAAAACCTCTCTCCGAGCGACCGAGCAAACATCTGCACCAAATGCGGAAAAGATCAAATAAGGAAAAACGAACAAATATCAAAAATTTAACATAACAAATTAAGTAGATTGAAATGTATTCAAAATATTTGCTCTTATTTAGAGAGAGCTCTTTTTGACGATAACAACCTCATGTTGCAGTGCACTAAAGACGATGATTTACTTTCTAGAGTTGAAAGTTAAATAAAGAAAAAAAAAAGAATTATTTAAGAAAAAAAACAAACATCTCAAACAAAAAAAAAAAACCTCTTCTCATCTTTTAAAGCTAGCTAATTTTTATGATACAAAATTAAAGGCAGACTTAAGCAAANAAGAAAGTAAAAAAAAATTTAAGAACCTTATCGACTAATCTCTTTATATTCATATTTTCTTAAAAGAAATACACTGCAATTTATAAATTGTTACTGCGGAATTGTCTGATTACATTTTGAGGCTTTTAAAACTGTTGCTAAAGGATAACCTGCTCAAGTTTTGCACAACTTATGAACTGTTATAGAAAAACCTCTCTCCCAGCGACTGAGCAAACATCTGCACCAAATGCGGAAAAGATCAAATAAGGAAAAACGAACAACCATCAAAATCAAAAATTTAACATAACAAATTAAGTAGATTGAAATGTATTCAAAATATTTGCGTGAGACTCTTATTTAGAGATCTCTTTTTGACGATACAACCTCAGGTTGCAGACAGAGTGCACTTAAGACGATGCTATCATTTACTTTCTAGAGTTGAAAGTTAAATTAGAAAAAAGAATTATTTAAGAAAAAAACAAACATCTCAAATGAAAAAAAAACCTCTTCTCATCTTTTAAAGCTAGCTAATTTTTATGATATAAAATTAAATGCAGACTTAAGCAAAAAAAAAAAAAAANAAAAAAAAAAAAAAAAAAAAAAAAAAAAAAAAAAAAAAAAAAAAAAAAAAAAAAAAAACTTGTTTTTTTTGTTAAATTTAAAATAGCTTTATTATTTATAATTCGTAAATTTGTCTTTACACATTATTGTATTAGTTAGGATCATTTTTATAGACGCTAAATTTTATTCATCGATATGTCTTTTCATGACGCCAACAGAAGTGGCATTTCAGCGCCCAGAAAATGGCACTAACTAAAATTAAAATCGTTTGCAAGTTAAAATCGTTTGCAAAAACCTTCGATAACAATTTTGAAGACAATGGTGGTAACCTCTAAGAACGACCATTTTAAAGTAAAACGGAGAATGGCCGCTCCCCAGAGAATTCACTGAGGTATAACCTCTTTATATTTTGCACAACTTACAACCTATTGCTGTCAAATAACCTGCTCATATTTTGCTTGTCTTGAAAAAATGTGTAGTGGAACAACTTGCTTCTTTTTTGCACAGTTTACTAACTACTGCTGTGAAATATTCTGTTACTTATTAACAGAAAAAGGAAAAGAAATTTAAAAAAAAAAAACTATTATGGAGACCATTTATAGAGAATTATTTTCTTTTTAGAGAGAAACTAAAAGGTCTCGATACTTTTGAGGCAGAAAAACGTTCCACGGCGTATCACTATTATTGAAAAATTCAAGGATGACCTCTTGTTACAAACAATAACAAAATTTTATTTTTAAACATTAGGCTTAAATCTGACTTCATTGAATTTTTAAATCAATCTATATTACATTTACATTATAAGACGCCATCTAGTGGCTCTAAATTACATTTTCATTATAACACGCCATCTAGTGGCTAATAATTTCATCAGATTCTGCAATTTTAATCCAATTATACCTTTTGAAAATAGGAATGCAATGATTTTCTACATTTTAACATAGACGTCCGGGAATCTTAATCTATATGCAAACATAACACGAGATAAAACAAACTTTTTTGAATTTTCTCAGCTGCGAAATTAACATATTCAAATTTGCAATATTGCATTTATAAAACAGAATTTTAATTAATTTATGATGACCTCTATTGACGAAAAATTGATTTTTCCATTTAGTTTTTTTTTTTATTCATTTTGGTAGACATGTACTTAACAGGAATACACCGAATAGTATACAGAGTGGACCTCCTCCAAACGATATTTATATATATTAAATAAGCAAACGATAAAAAATTACAGATAAAAAAATTGTTAGTAAGGCAAGTGTTAAAAGAATGTTTAAGAAAATATGTAAAATATTTTAAAAGTTAAAAAAGTCAAAAGTATTTTCTTATTTTCTTCTAAGATCAAAAAAATTAAACGACATTATGAATAAATGCAAGTCCAAGACCAAGTAAAGTTTAATTGAATTTAAAAAGAAATTGCTTACCTTTAAATGAATATCAAGTGAAATTTCAAAATCACTTTACGAACTTGAATACTAATAGTTGTAGAAGTAAACAGGAGAAACCTGCGGAAAAACNTGGGCGCAGAGTGAGACTCTGTCTAAAAAAAAAAAAAAAAAAAAAAAGAAAGAAAATGTTAATAAGTTTTTTTTTCTTGTTAATCCAGATTTATTTCATTTTTTTTAAAAAACAGAAATATAAAGAAAAACAGATCTTTAGTTTTTTTAAGATTAATATATTTTGTCATTTTTAAAATTCTTAATAATTGTATTTTTTTCTTTTAAATTATTGACTCTTATCTAGGTTCTAAACAAAGCTCTTATTAATATTCTTAAAACTATGCTATGATAACTTTGAATAAAAGAAAATTGCATCATTTTTGCATCATTTTAAACCATTAAAATTTTTAATTAAAAGTCAAACAAAATTTGTAATCATTAGAACAGTAATTAAATTTAATTTTTGTAGTAGCTTTAGAATTACTCGCTTTAGAATTTCGACTTACCCTATAAAAAGGGCAAACGGTAGAACTTATTAGCCTAGCCGTTACGATAATCACCCACCTCTGGATAGGATCAGCAGGTTCATACTGACACCGATCAGCAAAGCTTGACATTTAACAAATCCAATTTAAAATTACAATTTAAATACAAATACAATTTAACATTGCATAATCATTTAAAAAAATCATTTTAAAAAGGTAACAAAACAATCACAGTTAAATAAAACTCAGATCCCTTAATTTATAATCACAAAGCAAAGAAAATCTTCAGAATCTACTTTTAAGCATCAATAATAAATTAATACAAGTTAATTTTTAAATGATAAAAATAAACAAATAATTAAAGTTTTATCTATATTTTGTTTCAAATCAACAGATTCATGTTTTTATCAGCTATTATACATTACACCGTATGTAATGTATATGTACGTATGTAATGTATAATACGTTGATAAAGACAGTATTTCAACATATTATACATTACACCATCAAAAATTAGATAAAATTATATTCTATAAAAATCTTACAAACTCCAAATATTATTGCTATATATATTTTTAATTTTTAACACTGTTTTTAAAAAATTTAAGTAAAAAAAAAAGAGATTAAGCTATTTAAATAAAAAAAAATTAAATAATGACCTTATTTATTTCCACAAATTAGTTTGACTTTGTCTAATGTAACATTTTGTAATTTTGAATCTAACACAAAGAACAAAGTCCTGAATCAAGCAGCATGATTACCTTGACATTCTTAGAGCTAATAATTGAGCGTTTGCGTTACATTTATAAGTAAACCACAAAAGCTTTCCGCGATTACTTAAACATATAAAATTGTTTTATTAAATTATAGATAGTCAATAATTATTTCATCTGTTAGAGCGATGTCATTTCGAAATAGTATATGAATGAACACTGATCTCATTCCAATACATTTCGAAATAAATGAATGAAAATTTGAGCAAGATATATGAATATATATAGTGTGAACAAATAGTAGGAATTGGTAAAAAAAATAAAAAGGTGCCTGTTATCAGACAACTATGAAAGTAATTGGGTGATGTGGACCACACGTGATACAACGTCATGTTCTTTTTTGTATTTATCCGACACAGGGAATTTAAAATAATTAAATATTTAAATGTGCACAATAAACTAATTTTTTGTTCAAATAGTTAGAATTTATCACTGATGTTGTCTTTGAAATAGGTGAAACACTGAATCGCTTATAGTAAAATTTAAAACAATGACAATTTAAAACAATTTAAACAATTACGTTTAACTCACCGAAAAATTCCATTTCGTGTTTCGTGTTCTAAAAATTTGAATAATAATTATTTCATTACCGATTGAAAATATGAACAATATGTAGGGAGAGTATGAACTAATAGGAGTTGAATAAAAAGGTAATTTTT
Organism: Parasteatoda tepidariorum; assembly: GCF_043381705.1. Lineage (NCBI taxonomy): Eukaryota > Metazoa > Arthropoda > Arachnida > Araneae > Theridiidae > Parasteatoda > Parasteatoda tepidariorum. Next base: position 4,082,341 of record NC_092204.1, read on the forward strand.
TTTTTGGCTAATCTACGTTTGATTTACTTTTTCCCATTTTTCCTGCTGNACACCGTTTGTAATGTATATGTACGTATGTAATGTATAATACGTTGATAAAGACAGCATATCAACATATTATACATTACACCATCGAAAATTAGATAAAATTATATTTTAAATATATTAGATATTATATTAGATAAAATTCCAAATATTATTGCTATATATATTTTTAATTTTTAACACTGTTTTTAAAAAAATTAAGTAAAAAAAAGATATTAAGCTATTTAAATAAAAAAATTGTTTTTTAGTTTAGTATTACGCGTTAATACTTACGCGTTTATTGAGGAAAAAAAATTTAACTGTTATGATTTTGGAGGTACCGATGGTTGTTTAACGTATAGGTCTACTTCATCAAGATTGTGACACTGTTGATAACTCCATTATTTTTGTAAGTATGTAATGAGGGTAAATGTAAAAACCAAAATGTACTATTCCCGAACATTTAGCCCACCCCTTTATTTTATCCATTTTATCTCTTAAATACATTTTAAAAGTTGTTTAAATTTAAGTTTTCTTGTACTCTAGTTTAACGCAGCTAGTATTAAATAAAAGAAAAAACTTCTTACCTGAGTTCAGGATATACAAAAAATAAAACTTAGAGGAAAAAATTTTACAGTATTTTACAGTGTTTAACAAAATGACGCTGCGCGAAGTAACGTTTAAAGTAGAGAATTTTTATTCAAATTTTTGAAAACTTAAATGTACTTAATGTAATCACATATCCTCTGAACAGCGTATCCTCTTAGGTTTATAGTTATCCATGTTCGATTTGTATTCTTTTTGTAGAGAAAATAGCGAGATCGTTTTAACAACTAGGAAGGACTTTAAGAACGTTTTAGCAACTAACATTTTCTCAGATATTTTATTAGACCGATGAATCGAACAAATGTTATCAATGGGAAAACGATCTTTTCTTAGAAATTTATTACCAATTATGAAAAGAACATTTTCTTCTTCTTTTTTTAATGCATATTAGTAATTTCAGATTGTATTATAACTTTTACCCGTAAGATTATAAGATTATTGTTAGATGAATAATTATTATTAAATTATCAACATCCGTTGTTGATAACTTAATAGTAATATTTCACAATCTTACAACACATTTCAATCAATGTTTATAAGACGAGTAAGTATCAAACTCAGATAAATTTTAGCGAGAAAAAAAAATTTAAATAATGACCTTATTTATATCCACAAATTAATTTGACTTTGTCTAATGTAACATTTTGTAATTTTGAATCTAACACAAAGGACAAAGTCCTGAATCAAGCAGCATGATTACCTTGACATTCTTAGAGCCAATAATTGAGCGTTTGCGTTATATTGAGAAGTAAACCACAAAAGCTTCCAGCGGTTACTGAAACATTTAAAATTGTTTTATTAAATTATAGATAGTCAATAATTATTTCATCTGTTAGAGCGATGTCATTTCGAAATAGTATATGAATGAACACTGAACTCATTCCATTCATTTCGAAATAAATGAATGAAAATTTGAGCAAGATATATAAATATATATAGTGTGAACAAATAGTAGGAATTGGTAAAAAAAAAAAAAAAAAAAGGCTNAAAAAAAAAAAAAAAAAAAAAAAAAAAAAAAGGGGGTGCCTGGTATCAGACAACAATAAAAGTAATTGGGTGATGTGGACCACACGTAATAAGACGTAATGTTCTTTTTTGTATTTATCCGACACAGGGAATTTAAAATAATTAAATATTTAAATGTGCACAATAAACTAATTTTTTGTTCAAATAGTTAGAATTTATCACTGATGTTGTCTTTGAAATAGGTGAAACACTGAATCGCTTATAGTAAAATTTAAAACAATGACAATTTAAAACAATTTAAACAATTACGTTTAACTCACCGAAAAATTCCATTTCGTGTTTCGTGTTCTAAAAATTTGAATAATAATTATTTCATTACCGATTGAAAATATGAACAATATGTAGGGAGAGTATGAACTAATAGGAGTTGAATAAAAAGGTAATTTTTTTTTTGGCTAATCTACGTTTGATTTACTTTTTCCCATTTTTCCTGCTGTTCTAATTTTATCCCGAAAAAAAAACTACAGCACTTTTTTTTTCTGTTAAAATGACTGAAAAATGGAATAATAAACCCCCCGATAGAGCAAACTTTGCTGTTTATAAACCTTGACAAAAAGTACAGACAGTTGACAATAGATTCACTTTATGATAAATCATTTCTGCAATAACATTTATTTATTTATACATTAAATTCCCCACTCATCAAGAAATGATTAAAACAATTTTAACAAAATCAACTCTTCAAGTGAAAACATTTGTTTGCGTTACATTCAAAACCAATTCCAACTTCATTCTAAAACTAATTCTACATTTAAAACTAACAACAAAAAAAAAAATCCCTAATTATTAAATAACGAAACATCCACCCTATATGAATAATACTCAGTATTCATTTCAAAACTTGATTCCACACATCTTGATTTCAGGTGTTAATAAAACAAGCTACACTTATAAATCCAAACTCAACGTCCCTATAATTAGAATTCATGATATCTTCGATGTGAATACCTCCTACGCCTCTGATATTTTCGTCAATACTTTCCCAAACCTCCCTTTGGAGACCAAAAGGGGAGCAGTAGTGACGACAGGAGCAATAAACATTGGAGAGCCCCACCTGAGCCCCCATGGCTTATCCCAACCTTGCAGGAAAAGGTCGAAGTTACAAAAGTTGAGGCTAGAGCGACCCCCTAGGGTGAGGGAAGGGAGGGTCTGAGTGCGCCCCATGATCAAGAGTGCGAGCAGGTGGAACACTGAGGATACATTGGGTGTTCACTCGGGCATTTTGGGCCTGAGTATTTCACTCGATTGCACCGAGTCAGTGCTATTAGTGGTATTCAGTGTCGGTGGTATTCTGTTCCGGGCAATCTGTTATTTGGGGGGTGCAGTGGAGTTGATAAGGAGGGGTTGTGAAGACGCGATTAGACGTGTTGATATATTCACGAGGGTGCATTAATAAACTCGCGTGCGTGTCGTCGGCGGCCTTAAGTACTTAATTACGCATTCAGAAGTCATTGAATTTTGATCAGAGTTGATTTTTTAATTCTGAAAGAGTTATTTCAGTTGAAAATATTTCAACGAGATGATGAGAATAGTGTTATTAATGTACACTTTATTTCTCTGTATGTTTAACAGAATCAGATTGTCTCTATTACATCGTTATGATTGAACCGTGATATTTTTTAGAACTCAAGGCGTTCGTAAAATGTTTCTTTTTTTTTTTAACTGAAAACAAGTAATATGAAGGGAGGGAAAATTTTTAAAATCAAATCCTACTTAAGTCAGCCAAAAAGAGTTTTATTTTAGTTACTTTTTATAAAATAATTACAATATTTTCTCCTATATAGAACTAAAATTAATTAAATTTAATGAATGAATCAACATTTGTAAAAAACTGTATTAACGTCAAGTGTCATACACTATAAGTTAAAAAACTGTATTTGAATTTGAGAGGATGAATAAAAAAGTATTTTATTAACGTTTCAATTATAGAATAAGATATAGGTAGAGCGTGAATTAATAGTACGAATTGAATAAATGAGTCTTAATTCAAGATGCTTGTTTCTTTAGTAGATATGTATGTATTCAATCGTTAAATAAATTTGCGAGTTTCAAATCTTTAAAATATATTTACAAATGGAATAAGATTGTTTAACATCTACCTTGAAATAAATTTGTTAAGTTTTCAAGTTTGAGAATTAAAATAAATTTGTAAGCTGTTAAATTATAAAATGAGGCATTTTAATTTTAATTTGTCCATTTTGAAATCGAGATGAGACTTGTTACGTCTTTTAAATAATGTAAAAAAAATTCTCAACAATTTTTAAATAAAATTGCAATTCGTGAATCATTTAATAAATTTGTAGGCTGTCAATTTTTAGAAAGAACTATAAGTAAATAATCTTTATACATTTAAGAGCTAAATAACATTTTAAGGACTCGATTAGTCAATGGCTAAAAATGTGAGCGCTTTTTTCGAAATTAGGTTCAAATTCATATAATGATAGATGTGTTCGAATTGCGCTTTCAGATTCGAACGAATTTTAAACTCTGTTCACCAAGCAAAAACATATTATTTATAACCCTCGTTGAACAGCTGACCCATTTTTGGGATTACGACTACTAATGTTCAACTCCGTAGCCTTGTCATTTTATAATCCAGAAGACAAGGGAACTTTTGGATCATATATCAAGAGATATTTGCCCCACTGGAGAATTCTTCGGTGGAACGAGCCCGCATTTGCGTTACCTGGAGAGGAAAACTACAAAAACCTCCAACGGTTAGCTTAATAGCAAGGGGATTCCAACCCATGATTCGTCTACGAATGATTATATTTTACGTCAAACCTGTGTTCAGTGCAAGCCGGGTGCGGATTTCGAATCGACCAGAACTCGGTAGACATCATTGGAAGGCGAGTGCTCTATCCCCTGAACAACCACGGCTCTACGGTTATTTTACGGTTACGGTTTTGTTAAATGTTATCATTTAATTTATAATAACCAACATGGAAAAAAAATAACATTAGCAATGTGTTATTTAAGTTTAAATTGATTGTAAAAAAACGAATGTGAACAACAAAGTTTTGAGTGATCATCTTTGAGTGTTTATTTATTTGCTCAGTAAAAATTTCAATACAAAACGTCCTGTATCTATCTTTTTTATAGAAATTTAAATTTTTAGGATAACGTTTACACAAATGCACTCTATGAAGGCAAATCTTAGAGGCACATATGCACTCTATGAATTATTATTTATTTTTCAATTTCTTTATATTTTTCTGTTTAATCACTTAAAATTTGAAAAAATAAATGTTTGATTCATAATTTTGTAATAGATTTCATTTAAAAAGACAGTCACACCAAAAAAAAAAAAAAAAATCCGTGAAAGAAAACAGTCGCTGCGATAAAAAGAGTAAGAGGATTTAAAGGTTTGATTCATAATTTTGTAATTAATTTCATTTAACGAGACAGTTGCTGCAAAAGAAAACAATCACCGCAAAAGAAAATAGTCATTTCAATAAAAAGAGTCAACAGTTTAAAGGTTTAATTCATAATTTTATTATTTCATTTAAAAAGACAGTTATTGCAAAAGAAAACAATTACCGCAAAAGAAAACAATCACCGCAAAAGAAAAGTCATTTTTATTAAAAAGAGTGAAACTATTTAAAGGTTTGATTCATAAATTTGTTATTTCATTTAAAAAGAGAGTCACTGCCAAAGAAAACTATCACTGCAAAAAAAAAAAAAAATCACAACGAAAATAAGAGTCACTGCAAAAAGTCAGTTACTAACAATATCTAATTCTTAAAAAACCTATTAAATTTTTACTACATTTTACATTATAGGCAAAATGGGTGTTGTTATAGGTTTGATGACGTGCGCATCTTATTTTTGACGTCGTCACACTTTTCAACTGCATTCAAGAGTAATAGTAAACAGTGCGCATGCAGTGAGTGATTCTCGTGGTCTTCCTCTCCATGTAACGCAAATGCGGTTTAGTTCCTTCAAAAAGTCCTCCACGAAGGCAAAGTTCTCCCAATACTTGATTCAGGAGTTCCCTTGTCTTCTGGATTGGGTTCAAAATAACAAGGATAAGGAGTTGAACATTAGTAATCGTAAAACCATAAAATTCGGACGGCTGTTCAACGACGGTTATAAAATAAAAAATACTGAAACCAATGGGTATGTTAATTTGTTCTACATAATTCAAATAAGTTATAAATAGGTTTTAATTTGTTAAATTTAAATTTAAAATAATTTGTTAATTTTGTTGAAGTTTTTATTTTGGATACTAAATTTAAAACAACAATAAAAAGATTGAAAACTAAGTATCCTAAAACAATAAATTCCAAACAAACTAATTTCAAATATTAATTTGGTGAATTTTTTTTTTTTTTTTGTGTGTGTGAAAAGTTTTTAGAAATAAATTGCTTTAATTTGGATATTTAGCTTATAGAAAGGGTCTAAATATTATTCTGTATGAAAAAAAAATTCCCGAAATCATTTAAAGTTTTATTACCTGTGATCGTTTTTGCTCAACATTTTGAAAAGAAAATACGTCTTGCGATATTTCCGTTTTTTGGAATTCACTGCGAATTGTTAGTTCCTTTTTCAGCGAAACAAAACATCTAAACTTTCCGTTGCTCAAGTTCCCGTTTCAGAAACGGAAAATACAGTCAGCTATTGTTTCGTTTTATAAAAATAAAAAATAAAAATAGACTGCCTATTTCTCCTCAGTTTTAGGCTTATAAAGTAGACACTGAATTGGAATAAAAAATGCATGAGGACGATTTCTTCTACATAACCTTTCAGACGCATAGCTTTTTTTCCCCTGCAAAGAAACACACAATTTACGTACGCGCATTTCTCGTTCTCGAACTTCTACAAAAACGACGAAAAAAACTGGAAAGTATAAACCGAAGGATGGAAAAAGTAGCCGTAAATCTTTATTTACTACAAAAAAGTGCATTTTAACTTAAACTTTTGGCTACACCAAAGCAGTGGAACGTTTTTTTTTGTGTGCGTTTTATATGGGAATTCGTCGGCATTTTCTTTCAAATATAAAAATGGAAAGATGAGAAATGCAGACGCGAGAAATCTGACATTTGGTATCTTCTAACCACGTATTCTGGAAAATGCTGGGGCATATTTTGTTCTTCATTCGAAAAAAGAAGGGAAGACAATGTGGCGAAATCGGATTATGAATCCATCTCATTCTTGCGGTTTCGCTGAAAGTAAAACGATGGCCAACACCGTTTTACTTATTTAGCATTACACAGAATCAGCTTTCCATGGTGGGTTTTGTACGTAATCGCTTTTTTTTTCGACTCGAGTCTCTCTGGTAGAATCTAAAATATTTGAGGCCCACAAGTTTAAAAACAACTTCTCTTTAAAAAAGTGTTCCTTAAGAATTGCAAGTGCCAAAGGGTTATTTTGAATAAATCGAAAATATTTACTTTATTAAAAAAAAGCATTTCGTTTAAATCAGCTACTATTCAACTACAAGGTCCAGAATTTCTCACAATAAATAATTACGTAAATTACAGGAATAAAAGTAATTAATCTTACAGTATTTATTTTCTGAATTCAAGCAAACCTAAATCATAAATATTTAACCATACTTTAATATTTCTCATTCTGTTTCATATTAGTTTTGAGTACAACATTACCTACATGAAAAGAAAGCCTCTTTATATTTGATTAGTGTTCGATTAAATAAATAATTATGTGGAATCACAAAAAAAAAATATTTTCTTTCAGTTGTTTTCATCTACATATTTTCTGAGTACAACTGAAATAAAATCATCGATAATAATTAATCACATATCGATAGTTTCATTCAGGTACTTCTGAGTCAGAATTAAAATTGAAAAAAAAAGTATTGATATTTGATTCATTATGTTCGATTTAGTTTTTGTTGACTTGCTTTTTTTTCTTCTTCATTTTTTTGGATGTCATATTGACAAATAATATAAATCAATAGAAATTTTCATTGAAGACTCAACTCATAATTACTCAATAAAAGGCCAATTAAATATTTTGAGCATAGAATCAATCCAATATGGCGCCTTCGTATTTGCATGTCAAGTATAAATCATTCCACATTATGTTCGATATAGTTTTTGGTGACCCCCGTGGCAGAACCACTACGACATTGTCGCAGAACGTTACAGAGTTATTGCAGGAAGATTTTTCCTTTGAAAAGTAAAAAATATATATGTATATACTTTTCTTTTCTACAGAAATTTACACGTAATGTTTGAATCATGCATTGAGATAATCACTATTTGACTCGCTCAATTTACGCCAATTTTATCGTAAATCGATGTAATGTTTCGATGTAATGTTTCGATTGTATTTTCGGCAGTTTATTGATATTGATTTTCAAGTGGATTTTAAATATCCCGATACATTTCAAGCAATATGGAAAATTCGAATCGTGCATTTGAGTATTTACTTTTTAAGGCAATAATTCCATCGAATTTCTGGCAGTTATTGCTTTTAATTTCTCCGTTGTTTTTAAATCCGACTTTTTTTTTTTACAAAATTATTTATTGAAACAACCTAATCTCGAAACGAAACACGCATTTGAGGAGTCCGATTCGCGTGATTTCGTCCTTCGATCTTTTTTTCAACAATTACTACTACGGGTGTCATGATTTTTAATTATTTTTTTTTTATTGTGATGATTATTTACAAAATGAGAAGAAGGAATAATTTGAAAATAATTTGTGCGTTCCCCCACCCCTAACGAAATGCCAGAATGAATATCACCCATAATATCAAAATAAAAAATTATTAGATGTTCAATTAAATATATATCTATCTATCTAATAAAAGTGTTATCTTGGGTTGTTTTTAGTTCAAATTAGTCAGTCATGAAGGTCACAGGTTTTATTTGATGCTCTAGGGTGAATGTAGAAATTCACACCCACTCTCCTCAGTGGGGGGGGGGGGGGAACNGGGGGGGGGGGGTGAACACAAATCCAAACAATTCTGGCGAAGTTTAATTTGGAAACATCATACGCCAAAAGACATGCAAAAACTGTTGTTCCTGCATTAAATACTACAACCAAAAGGAGGTAAAAAGGCCAGTCGCGCATTCCTTGTATCCCTACACCACATCGAAAATCGTTTAATACTTCCTTATATGGAAGTGAAAGAAAGAAAGATTTTAAAATAACTCCTCCGTTGAAACATAAATCTAATTTGTAATTCATTGGTATGTTTTCAGCCTTGAAGTCCCAAATTAGAGTATCTGTACACTTATTCTTTAACTAAGGCATTTTATGAAAACGAAAAAGTTTCAATGATTTTATTAAAACAAAAATTTTTTTTATAATTTTTGTATTATTTATATATATATATGTGTATGTATGTATGTTTATAGAGAGAGAGAGTTCGAAATGTAGAGAAAACATGGAAAAATTACCGAAGAGATTTGCGCAGTAAATAAAACTTTATTGCTGTTCTTCATTTTCTTTTCATAATTGGGTATACTATAGCCTACGTCACAGGTTGTGTTATTCCTACTAAATTTAACCCATGAACAGCATTTTCTGCGAGCCTAACTTAGAGCCACAAATAAACAAACGAAGTGTTTGATCGTTTAAATAGCTGCTCGCCAGATTTTATTGCATTATAAAGAAAAGTAATTGATATTCGATTTTTGATTAATAATTGATTTATGTGGATAGTGGCATAGAATTTAGCATTGCGTCATGGTAAATGTTATTCCTACTAAGTGGAAGTAGTTGTGTTTTTTTAATATTATACCCAATTGTGCAATAAAGGGACAATTAAATATTTTGAGTATAGAATCAATCCAAAATGGCGCTTGCATTTTAAGTACATTCCATCCTACATAAAACTGTTAAATAAACGGCGATATCACAAATAAATATCTAAATTCATTCCATTCACCTTAGGTTATTTACTTTTCACATAGACTACACGAAATCCCAGAAAAGAATTCGAACACCAACACATATTCTTTTATTTTTCAATAACTTTTTTTCTGTTGCGAGCATCAAAAGGCACCTATTTACTTTAAAGGCGAGCAACTGCGAAAGAGGCTTTTTGAAAAGAAACCAAAAATTACGAGAGTAAACAAAAACTGAATCGAAAACATCAGAATCACTTGTACTAATAACATCTAATCTCGACCGTTCGCCATTTTCTTTCACGGCGGCGAACATTTCAAATTGAATCGAACTTTCAAAAGAGCGGAAACTTCAGCAACACAAAGGACAGTTGCCGTTACAAAGATGCTTCAGTGATTTTACGAATACAGATGTCGGTGATTTTAAATATTCATCAGTTTCATTTCTTTTTTTATTTTCTTCTTTTCCTCTCCCTCCAGTATTTCCTTCTTAATTTTAATTTCGGATTGCTCTTAGTATCGTTCGTTTTACGAAATTTAGACAAGACGGATGGCAACGGTTTTCCTTTCTGGCGGGACACGAGACACAGGAAAGGATAATATTTCGCTATTGTTTTTTAAAATTAGGAATTAAGTGTTGTCTGGAGTCGAGGGTTTTTGAGTTTAGCTAGTTAAAACTCGCGATTGTTCTAGAAACCTCTATAGTTTTGCGTTCGAAAATTCATGCTGATTTATTCTATTGATATGTCGTTGAGGTATAAATATTAATGATAGGGACGGTGATATGTTTGCAATTAATAATTGGTAAAAAGTGAGATTTTAAAATATCATTCATTATTTAGAGTTTTAATGTTGGCAATGCATAATGAATAACGCTTGTATAAAACTTTTATTTGAAGCTTTTATTTCCAAATTGAAAAAGACATTAGAGTTTTCAATTGTTAGAAAAAATTGCACAATTGATTTTCATTATAAACATAACTTTGAAAACTATTGTTTTAATAATTTCACATGCGTATTTTTAAAAAATAAGTGGAACAGTGTAATTTGAACTATAAAAAAAAAAACTTAACAAACAGAACGGTTATATGATTTTATAAATTTTTAAGTGTTAAACGTGCTTCTCAATGTTCCCTCACTAGTTTTAAAATGTTCCGACTGTTCCATGATTAGTGTTAACCTAAACATTCGGACTGTTCCATGAATAGTGTTAACCTAAATATTCGGACTGTTCCATGAATAGTGTTAACCTAAATGTTCTGACTGTTCCGTGGACAGTTTTAACCTATATGTTCTGAAAGCTCCATGAATAGTGTTAATCCAAATATTCTGAATGTTCGGTGAACCGTGTTAACCTATATGTTCTGAATGCTCCGTGAACAGTGTTATTCCAAATGTTCTGAATGTTCCGTGAACAGTGTTATTCCAAATGTTCTGAATGTTCCGTGAACAGTGTTAACCTAAATGTTCTGACTGTTCCATAATAGAATTAATCCAAATGTTCTGAATGCTCTGTGAATAGTGTGAACCTAAATGTTCTGATTGTTCCATAAAGAGAATTAACCCCAATGTTCTGAATGCTCAGTAATAATTTTAAGTGATAATTGTCTCAATGCTTAATTTGTCTTGTGGTAAATTGATATAATATGATAAGTTGACATAAGAAAATATTTCTATAACATGATTCACCTAAGAGTTCCAGAAAAATAATTTAAAATTAATGATAACGCAAAAATCACGAATTCTTACAAGATATTTTTGAAAGGCCGTTTTGGGCTGCTGTTTACAAATAACTTGCACGCGGTGCATAATTTAATATACTTTTCTGTATCAAATTTACAAAAAAAAAATTCTTTTTTCTAAAGCGCAGGCAGCAATCCAAATTACCCCTTTCGTTTCGAAGCTATTTCGTAGGCATACCCCTTTATCACCCCATCCCCTTTCCTCCCCAACAGCAGCTGACGCTCTTACCGTTTGCTTACAGATGTTCTACTTCATCATCATGGAGGGGGAAGGAAGGATCTCATCTCGACGACCCCTCTCAAACGATTTGAAGGATTTTTTCTCTTCCAAAATGAGTGAGTCAGACGATAAAGAATTTTCTGAGGAATAACGTATAGCTTGATTAAAAACGTTGACTAAGAAACGAGATATTTAGATGAAATCTGACAATGATATGAAGTTTTCAGGATAGAGGAGCATTTCTATAAGGTGGGGGGGGGGGTAAAACGAACGAAAAAATATTCGACTTTGAGGTATGTTCGTTGTTCGATTCAGCTTCTCCTAAACAGAAAATAGAAAACGATCATGATTACTTTTTTTTTTATTGAAGTGAAAAAAAGTCAAAATGAAAGTTAAGGGGGTGTTCGACTGTCAACAAGAACTTCCTGCGAGTATGTAAAATAGCTTTCCTTCGCTCCCTTCTCCCCCACACCCCTTCACCTGTTTCATTCCCCGCGAAGTTGTGTTTATCATTTTAAAGGGAGGTACGTGTTCAAATGAATTTTTCTTTTTGGAAAAAACTATATATATATTCGCTTGAAATGTTATTTGGTTTTGAGGAAGATATCAAATAAATTGAATGAAACGTTCTGAAAAACTCAATCGATATCGCAACATTGAGATGATTTTTTTTCTCTTTTTGTTTGGTTTTTATGAATAATGAAATAATACTTTTCAAATATTCTGTTATTAAAATTGACGATGACAAATGAAAACTGAAAGAGAAATGCTTTTTTAATACATTGTTTTTATTGCTCTTGGATAATTTTACAGTCTTAAACCGTTACGCGCGATTAAAAGAAAAAATAGAAATTCTTTTTCGGAAAACGTAATTAAATACAATACTTATTTTCCTTCAAAAAAAAAAAAGACTTTTTTTAAAATTAAGTATAAAGAATAATAATTACACTAAACTAAAAAAATAGTTTGACAATAAAATATTTAGATTAGTCGTTTTAAATTAGATTACAAACACCATTAGCAAAATGGATAAATTGCTTGTTTTCATACAAAATAGATATATATATACAGTATAGAACCCGTTATCCGGAAATCAGAAAACCGGAAAACCAAAAAACCGGAACGAAATTCATTATATTTTCTCGCCATTTAAAAAAAAAAAAAAATTTCCTCTTAAGATTTTACGATTTTTCTTTCTTTCTTTTAAAGAATTGGAAATAATCATTAGTGTATTACTTCATCGTTTTTTTCTTCTTTTTAAGATTATTTCTAAAGATTTTTTTTTAGTTGGGTTCAACAATAAAAAAAACGGCTTTTTGTAGCGATTCAGAAAACCGAAAAATCAGTTATCCGGAATAGCGATGGTCCCGACCGTTCCGGATAATCGGTTCCCTACTGTATATATAAAAAAGAGATCAGAGATAAGGAAAAATAGACATTAATAGAGATAACAAAAATGAGGCCCTAAAAAGTGAGCATTTTTAATTATTAAGTGTTAAATTTTATGTTTATAACAATAAACTATTTCGGAAATAAAACATATCTTTTTAAAATAAAAATATTTAATAGTTTTCCTGGTTTTTTTTAAATTTTTTTTTACTCTTGATAATTAAACTAAAAATCAAATTGAAGTAGTTAACTTGCAAGATTGTCTTTTGTTCAAACCAGATAGTAAAATAAGGTTTATTTTCACCCAGCAAAAACCTTTTAATGTAAACCTAAAAAATTTGTTATGTGGTTTACGTGTAAACCTTCTAACCTCAAAACAAGATCTGTGACAATCTGCTGTATTCTACGCCCATTACCCTCATCCAAAACCTTGGAAAACAACCTTCTATTTAAAAACCTTACATCGAGATTGTATTAGGGTTTTCAAGCGAGAAAAAATCATTTAATAAAGGTGAAAATAATCTTAAATCTAGGTCATTATAAGGTTTCTTTTCGCAAAGTCTTGTATACTCATCTAAAGTCCACCTTGTCATGAAATTTGAATGGACAATGCAATTTGATCCTATCGCTAGTGTGACGTGATGATTTTA
>NC_092204.1:4097067-4175353 GCF_043381705.1 Parasteatoda tepidariorum
GAAATAATTTCATACGCGAATTTTCGAGTATTTTCAAACCTTGCTGGTAAATATTCGTGAAATTTAGGCACACCCACTTCAATGAATTTTGCCTTCAAATTTGAGTTGCACTGAATCTCAATCACTTCCATTTGCATGGTACTGAGTCTATATTTATTGAGAAAATCGCAAAAAAACAAACAAAATTTGTCTTCCAAAGAATTAAAATCTTTAAACCTTGTTTCCAATTCTGTTCTAAGATTTGAAATTTTTTTCTGCGTATTTTTGATATGATGCTGTATCATCTAAACTAGATTTGTTCTTGTTGCACGCTGGGAAGTGCGTTAAATCTTCATTTTTCAGTTGCCTTTCCCAAAGAAATAGTTTACATATGAATGCTTTAATTATATCAAACTTGTTCGTAATGATCTGATCTTCGCCTTGTAACAAGAAATTTAAATCAGATAAGTGTTTGGTTACATCAACCATAAAAGATAAATCTTGCAACCATATTTGATCGGAGAACAAGCTTGTATCTTGATTTATAATTTGTAAAAACTTACATATTTTTTCTTTCAAATCCCAGAATTGTTTGAGAACCTTGGAGCAAGATAACCAACTTACCTCGCTATAATAGGATAAACCTGATTATGTACTAATTGATAGCTTAGTGTGAAACGGACTCCATTTCAGCCAATTGGAATTTTAAATTTTCGAGTGGACAATTTAAAATGATCCGTATAGTTAATAAAGTATATTATAATTTTATATGATGGTTTCGTTTCTAATTCACATATCTATTTTATTTTCACTTTGCTTCGGGCCACAAAAATGTTCATCTCGGGCCGCGAGTTTGACACTCCTGGTGTAGAACCATGGAAAAGTGACGTCACGTCCATAATGACGTTTTAGCTGAACTTTTGGGAAATTTATTTGTGAAATAGCTTCCAAATTACGAAGAGAATTTTCTTTTGATTACTTTCCCTATTTCTAAAATTATTTCAAAACATTTTAAACTTGTTAAGGCATTTTATGGGGGGAATGACCTTGAATTGATTTTAGAAGCCACTTCACTTTTAGAGAAAGCAACAAAATTCCCTCTTTGTTTGCATTTCAAACGAACAACTAAGACAAAATGAACGGATTTTATCAGTAGAAATTAAACTTAATGCATGTAGTAATGTATGTTTAAAATTAAAATTTATTATAATTAAAATTTACATAATAAATGCAGCTATAATTTTATACATAAATTTACCTTTTTTTTAGCTAAATATGTGTGTAGTATGATAGTGTAACACCGGATAATGTTCTTGCCTTCCATGCAGATTTCTTTCATGGTTAAGATTTATAAAATAGTAGATACTAGATTACAAGATAAAAGTGCATCCATTGCTATTTTAATTATGTCGAGTGCTTATGAATGTAAAACCTGTTTTATGGTGTTTAAGAATTTCAAAATGTGATTTTCTATTGAACGAATTTTCCATATAACGAACTTATTATCGGGATTGAGCGACTTCGTTAAATAGAGGTCTGACTGTATTTCCAATATGTATATTTTTTGAAGCGAATGAAATTTTTAATCAATATCTTACCGTTTCAGTTTATTGAGATTATTCATTGAATGTAATTCTTAGTGTCAAAAACGAAAGTACTATTTCAGAAAACACGATCAGTACAAAAAACGATTTCGTAGTTAGAATTAAAATTAAATACTATGTTAATGAAATATGGAATTAAAATTAAATGCGATGTTAAAGAGGTATGGAATTAAAATTAAATACTATGCTAATGAAATACGGGATTGAAATTAAATACTATGTTAATGAAGTATGGCATTAAAATTAAATAATATGTTAATGATGTATGGAATAACATTATTTCAATTTCGTTCAGTCTTTGTTCAAATAACATATTTCGCTATCGTGATTAGTGACACTGATTTCGTACGGTGCGACATCAGAACTTAATCGTGCACTCTATTTCGAATGTTTGATTGATTTTGTAATTTTATAGTATTATGAGGCAAACAATTCAAAACCATAATCGTCAAATTATATTGTTTTGTGCAGACGATTTTCAATTGTATGTTATTGTTAACAACATGTTAAGATATATGTTATACGAAATCGATAATGATCACGATATTATCGCATTTGATATAGTTATCAATGATGATCGCGATATCATCGATAGACTTTGTTATTATTAATAATTTCAAAATTTATTGTATTTGATGCAGTAAACCTATGTACTATTGGCAGACGATAACATGCATAAAATAGAACATGGCGTTTTTCCTACTTGTTGGCGAACAATGTCTTTTAAACAGAAGAGTACTAATTTTTCTCCAAATTATTGTATTTTTAAGAATATTTAAAAAATAATTTTAAAATATTTAAACATCGAAATTGAAGGGAGCAAATTTTATTTTTTGTGGAGAAGGAACAATCTGAATCAAACATCGTGGTTTGACTAAATTTATCTAAATCGAGTCGATGAGATAACATTTTATTTTATAACCGTCGTTGAACAGCCTACATCACAAAAATATCAAAAAATTATTGTAGCTTTGAAATAAACAAATAAATTTATTTTTCTTTTGTTAAATATGCTGTAGACAAATAAAAAGTTCTAGTTTTAAAATTTCAAAATACCCCAGTCAAAATTCTTGATGGTCCTGTCAAAAACTTTTGATGGTTTATGTTGTTTTCAGTGCGATTCATCATGGTCCAACATCATTTGATAGTCACCATCATCCTACATTTTTCATTACGCGTTCATGGTTTTCGATATGCCAACAAACTTCCATCATTCTATGGTGGAAAACTATACTTTAATACTATGATGGTTAACCATCAAGAGAAGTGTGATTCTCATGAACCAATGCGATTCATCATGGTCGAACATCATTTGATAGTCACCATCATCCAACGTTTTTAATTACGTGTTCATGGTCTTTGATATGCCAACAAACTTCCATCATTTCATGGTGGAAAACTATACTTTAATATTATGATGGTTAACCATCAAGAGAAGTGTGATTCTCATGAACCAATGCGATTCATCATGGTCCAACATCATTTGATAGTCACCATCATCCAACATTTTTCATTACGTGTTCATGGTTTTCGATATGCCAACAAACTTCCATCATTCCATGGTGGAAAACAATACTTTAATACCATGATGGTTAACCATCAAGAGAAGTGTGATTCTCATGAACCATTAGTTCATGATGATCCGTGATGGCTCATGATGGTTCCAACTACACATTTCCATTATGGTTTAATGGGAATTCTTGTTTATTCTTAGCAATATACCATCAAAACAAGTTTCTATTCTTATGTTGGACCATCATAAATCAGTCCGAATTCCTACATTGAGATGATGGTTACTTATGTTGGTTACCATCAAGATTATGATGGTCCATTAATGGAAAATCATTGAAAAGTTAGACTTGGGAATCGATGACACTTGACACCAATTCAATGCAATTAATGCGTATAGAGCCGCAATGGCACAGGCGTTCCTATGAAGTGAACCGAGGTTCGATCCCGGAGATGGCTGGTCTATACGAATCCCGCATCCGGCTCGCACCGACCACAGTACCGACGTGAAGTATCCTCAGTGGAAGACGGATCATGTCAGGGGTCTGTTTAGAAGAAATTTAGGTCCGTTAACGGACCCTTCACAAAATATCTTTTCATAAAAACGGACCCTTCACAAAATATTTTAACATAAAAACGCACCCTTCACAAAATGATTTTTCTTATAATCGGACCCTTCACAAATTTGTTTATCTTCATTATTATTTTGTTAATCGAATAAACCCTTCCCAGGGCAGAAAACAAGAAAGATGGATGTAAACGAATTAAGTTTTGTCTTCGGCAGACGATTCTTCCATTATTCGTCCGAAATGAATATTCTGCGTTCAGCAGTATAGGATAAATACCAAATATTTGTATGTTGCATCTCTAATTTAGAACCATCAATTGTTTATTTTTAAAAATTTAAATTTTTTTATTATAATTTTACAGTGCAGAGCATAATCTTGTATGTCTTTACAATTTAAAAACTCCTTGAAAAAGTTTTTTTTTGCAATAACGGACCCTATTTGCACAAATTCATAAAAGCGGACCCTGGTTGAAAGAATGTGAGTCATTTTTCCACAATTTCACGAAAAACGGACCTTTCACAAAATGTCTGGACAGACCCCTGCATGTGTTAGACCCCGTTGCCGTCAGGTTAACCGTGGGAAGTTCTCGTAGTCTTCCCCTTCATGTAACGCCAATGCAGGTTAGCTCCATCAGAAAAGCCCTCTACGAAGGCAAATTTCTCCGAATACTCAATCCAGGAGTTCCTTTGTCTTCTGGATTGAGTTCAAAATGACAAGGCTACGGAGATGAACATTTGTAGTCGTAAACCCAAAATTGGGTCGGCTGTTCAACGACGGTTATAAAATAAAAAAAATCAATACATACATACTGAAATTATTGTCACCTAACCAGAGTTTGTCAAACATTTTATTGTTAATAATGAATGCATGAATGCCTCAATTTTTCATTACAGAAAAAAAAAAGCAATTAAAGTTAGGAAAACAAATATGCCTGAATGATCACGATGTTTTCCTATACAGCCATGCCTCAACGATTGCATCGCATTCAAACAACACGATGAATATTCAAAAATCTTCCGCTGTATCACTGAAATGTCCTGAAATTAATAAGTCCGAAACGATCCCGATTATACGCTTACTATAAAAGTAAAAATAAATTAAACTCAAGAATTCATTATTAAATCATGCCGACATTTTTTTTTCTTCCCCCTGCAGCTCCCGGTAATTGCTTTTATGCTACAAAAGATACTCATAAAAATATGAGAGTATGATGCTGGAGTACAAAATAATAAAAAAAGTAAAGAAAGGGACGTAGCAGGGATGTTGTAAAATGACGAGACCGTACTTAGAACGTTTTCACCACAACTGCTCATTCGGTTGGTGAGAAAAGTTGGGGAAGAAAAGATCTAGAAGGAGAAAAATGGTAAGGCTTGAAAAAAAAAAAAAGAGGAAAAAAAAGGCAAGAAAATTGCAGAAATTTAATCATGGTCGGTTTGCCAGAAGCGATTTTCATATGGATAAGAATATTTTTTTTCTTTTCGGTAGGCGTATTATGCATCTTTAGAGTTTTCTTGGAGATAATAAAATCGTTCGATCGTTTTCATATGGCATCCCTTTAAGTGAATGCTCACTCAAACAATTATGATCTTAATTGTTTTTGTTTAATAAGTATGACTTTAGTTACACAGTCCCGGGTCAAATTATGAGACGCACTATAAGATTCTATGTAAAATTTTAATTATCAGAGGATACTATACAGCTTTACTGTGTTTACTCGGATGAAACCAGTTTGCACTTGTTTATGTTCGTGTATCAATGGGTTAACATTGTGATGCAATACGTTAAAAATAAACACAAATAGGAAGTCTATAAAAGACATCCTGAATAAAACCCCATTACATGTATGTTTAAATATAAAAGTATTGCCTATAAACTCGTGCAAAACATGTCATTATTAAAAAAAACTACAGCGTGTCTAATAATTGGGTCTAATTATTGTAATATACTAATACAATACCTGATATAATAAATTGACTATATTTATAAAATATATCGTCTGATTTATTGAATCGTCGTCTAATTTAATCAATATCGTCTGATTTATTCAATCGTCGTCTAATTTAATCAATATCGTCTGATTTATTCAATCGTCGTCTAATTTAATCAATATCGTCTGATTTATTCAATCGTCGTCTAATTTAATCAATATCGTCTGATTTATTCAATCGTCGTCTAATTTAATCAATATCGTCTGATTTATTCAATCGTCGTCTAATTTAATCAATATCGTCTGATTTATTCAATCGTCGTCTAATTTAATCAATATCGTCTGATTTATTCAATCGTCGTCTAATTTAATCAATATCGTCTGATTTATTCAATCGTCGTCTAATTTAATCAATATCGTCTGATTTATTCAATCGTCGTCTAATTTAATCAATATCGTCTGATTTATTCAATCGTCGTCTAATTTAATCAATATCGTCTGATTTATTCAATCGTCGTCTAATTTAATCAATATCGTCTGATTTATTCAATCGTCGTCTAATTTAATCAATATCGTCTGATTTATTCAATCGTCGTCTAATTTAATCAATATCGTCTGATTTATTCAATCGTCGTCTAATTTAATCAATATCGTCTGATTTATTCAATCGTCGTCTAATTTAATCAATATCGTCTGATTTATTCAATCGTCGTCTAATTTAATCAATATCGTCTGATTTATTCAATCGTCGTCTAATTTAATCAATATCGTCTGATTTATTCAATCGTCGTCTAATTTAATCAATATCGTCTGATTTATTCAATCGTCGTCTAATTTAATCAATATCGTCTGATTTATTCAATCGTCGTCTAATTTAATCAATATCGTCTGATTTATTCAATCGTCGTCTAATTTAATCAATATCGTCTGATTTATTCAATCGTCGTCTAATTTAATCAATATCGTCTGATTTATTCAATCGTCGTCTAATTTAATCAATATCGTCTGATTTATTCAATCGTCGTCTAATTTAATCAATATCGTCTGATTTATTCAATCGTCGTCTAATTTAATCAATATCGTCTGATTTATTCAATCGTCGTCTAATTTAATCAATATCGTCTGATTTATTCAATCGTCGTCTAATTTAATCAATATCGTCTGATTTATTCAATCGTCGTCTAATTTAATCAATATCGTCTGATTTATTCAATCGTCGTCTAATTTAATCAATATCGTCTGATTTATTCAATCGTCGTCTAATTTAATCAATATCGTCTGATTTATTCAATCGTCGTCTAATTTAATCAATATCGTCTGATTTATTCAATCGTCGTCTAATTTAATCAATATCGTCTGATTTATTCAATCGTCGTCTAATTTAATCAATATCGTCTGATTTATTCAATCGTCGTCTAATTTAATCAATATCGTCTGATTTATTCAATCGTCGTCTAATTTAATCAATATCGTCTGATTTATTCAATCGTCGTCTAATTTAATCAATATCGTCTGATTTATTCAATCGTCGTCTAATTTAATCAATATCGTCTGATTTATTCAATCGTCGTCTAATTTAATCAATATCGTCTGATTTATTCAATCGTCGTCTAATTTAATCAATATCGTCTGATTTATTCAATCGTCGTCTAATTTAATCAATATCGTCTGATTTATTCAATCGTCGTCTAATTTAATCAATATCGTCTGATTTATTCAATCGTCGTCTAATTTAATCAATATCGTCTGATTTATTCAATCGTCGTCTAATTTAATCAATATCGTCTGATTTATTCAATCGTCGTCTAATTTAATCNTATTATTATTATTATTATTCGATAGGTAACTGGAGAACTGTTATTATATTTTATTTTATAATTGTCGTTGAATAGCTGACCCAATTTTTTGGGCTTACAACTACTAATGTTCAATTTTGCAGCCTTGTCATTTTGAAACGAATCCAGAAGACAAGGGAACTTCTGGATCAAATATTAGGAGAAATTTTGCCTTTGCGGAGGACCTTTTTGAGGGAACTAACACTGATTTGTGCTACATAAAGAGGAAAACCTCTCACGGTTAGCCTAGCGGCAAGGGGACTCTATTCCGTCAACCACTAATGATATTTTAAGTCGGAATTGTGGCCGGCTGAAACTGGATTCGGAATTCAAATCGACCCGTCATCGCTGGGATTCGAACCCGGGTCACCTCATTGGAAGGCGGACTCTCTATCCTCTGAGTTATCAGGGCTGAAGAAGAATTATTGTTAGTTGTGTTTACTGATAAGACAAGTGGTATTTATGAATACGGATAGATAAAAAAAAAAGTTTATCCGTGTAACACTCCTGATGTTTTATGTTAGCCCTGTGCTAACCGGATGGGGCATTCGTATTGACTACATGCTCACACTACTTCTTTTTAAGATGTAGCGCACTATGCTACAAACTACGAAAAAAAGTGGCGTACTACAGTTTCGTTATTTGTAGCGCCCTACTTACGACCACTGGTTGGACTACTTCTTTCTCTAGTCTTTGATTAAAATGTCCCTGACTGCTTCATTTGGTTTATTTGCTGCTTAATTAACTGCTTTCAAACACTAAGTGATAGATTATAGGACGCACGCTGATTAAAAAGAGCGGATCTTTATGTGCTTCGTTGTTTCACAAGAAACATATATTTACGTCATTAGGTATTTAGGTTTGTTTTTTTATCTGTAAAAGGCGTTGTTTTAGTTAAAATATTTACTCATATTGTGAAACTATAATGTGAGTTAAATTAGTTTCAAACGGGAGAATTAGTGGGGAATTTTTTTTTTCGTGCTTCAACTTAAACCATTAGATATTTACCATAAAATACTTGTTAACGGATGATAAAATGCTTTAATAACAAGTAATATATATATATATATATAAAATTAAAGTCTTCCTACTTAGATCAACAAAGAGACATTTTATTTTAGTTACTTTTTATTAAATATTTAAAAAAAAATATTCTCCCATATAAAACTAAAATGAATGAATTAATGAAGCTGTATTAACATCAAGTATCATCCACTAGAAGTTTTAAAAGAAATGTATTTGAAGTTGAGTGGAGATGAATAAAAAGTATTTTATTAAAGATTGAAAATTTGCACAAGATATAAAGGGAGAGTGGAAAACTAATAGTAGGTTACAAAAAAATAATAAAAATAAGTTACTTTTATCGTAGTAAAGAAAATAGAATACATTAAATACAGTGCAGCATTTTGAGTTTCTAATGTTGTCGTTATTGTCGTCGGTCATGAAGGCAGAGAGGGGGCGATTGTTCTTGTTTTTCAGTGGCGCCATCTATTGCCAGGAATTCGACTTCTGCCACACCCATGCTTCATACCAGTTTAAGGGGTGGACCCATTCGTTCGTCCACAGATCGTCATTTTGACCTAAATCAGAGAATTACCCATCTCCAATTCAGTACACTAGAGGTATTAATTTGTATGGGAACGTGGAGGACTTGATGACCCGACATATTTAACGTGCACCAGTCACCATTTACTACCTGGGGAGTCTTCGGCCTGCTGGATTCGAACTGCTGAAACGTGAGTCCAGCGCCCTGCCAACCTAGCTATCCCGGCCTTAAGTTTAAATTATTTATATATTTTAAAGAGAGTCACACACACGTAACAGCCCGTTTTATAGAGAGGACCCAACCATACTTTATGCACAGATCTTAATTATGACATTAAAGGTACTGATTTGGGCTCTAGTGTTTTGGCGATAAAAAAAGGCGCCTGGTATCAGACAACTATAAAAGTATAAATTGGGTGACGTGGACCACACGTGATACCCACGTCATGTTCTTTATTGAATTTATCTCACTCAGAGAATATATAATAATTAAATATTTAAATGTGCGCAATAAACAATTTTTTTTATTGTTTAAATAGGTCAGGGATGGCGAACCTATGGCACGCGACACAATATTTTGGGCACTCCACCGATCACAATTGTTGTTGCACTATGAATTGTTATTACACAAATGTTATGACACTATGAAGCATATGTAACAATTAAATTAAAATTTACAAAAAACAACAAAATAATAAACAATTATTAATAAAAAAAATTTAAAATTAATACTAAAAAACAATTAATAACCGTAAAAAACAAGCTAACAATAAATAACTAGCAAAAAAAATCAACAGTCCTGCTTAAACTAACATCTTAGAACCTAATATAAGTTATGGGCGATTCTTTCGTTACGTGTGTTACTTTTACACGACATATTTCAACTTTAACACTAATTATAATAAACTTGTTAGATATTTTTTATGTTTTTCTTAATTTGTTGTTAAATCTATATGTGTTGTAAGTTTTCAAAACGAAGATTGAAGGCGCAAATTAATTTGATGTTGAAAAAAAAAATTTCTGAAATTTTGTTACGTGTGTTACCCTTTATAATGCTAGATATTTGAAACTTTGAATATATTCATTTAATTCTGTGAAGTATAAAGGCAAAAAATTAAGATATTTTCTTTTATAGAGAGATACAATATCGAAGCTGTGTTTAGTGATTTTTAAAAATTTCTTGCAACAGTAAAAACTTCTTTATTTTGGTGAAATTGGTGCGTTACGTGTGTTAACTGAACGTTACGTGTGTTACCCTCTGTGAATATTTCAACTGAGAAGTCATAAATGTTGCACTAAAACATTTATTTATTTTAATTTAGCAGAAGAAAAACAATTTATTTTAGCAAATAAAATAGTTAATGGTCTGGAAAGATGGTTGTAGCCCTTCTTTATACTGGTTTAGAGAGTAAAACATAGCAAATCTTAGGCACATCTATTCCTTCAAAATCATTTCTGTTTGGAAACAAAAATATGCATATTTTCCAATTATTTTATGCAAATATTGCATTTTAAGTTTACAAGCATGTGCATTTGCGTCAATAATGTTCCCGAGATAGAGCATATGTCGTTTTAATTTCAGTTATAGGCGCACTTCTGATCAGGAGGGAACAGAAATTGACTTANAAAAGGTGGTGAACTTAAAAAATCAAATCAAAATTTAACTAAACAATGTTGTCTAAATAAAAAGTCAAAACTGTCTAAATTAGAGAAATAATAGTGCTTTATTACATATTCGAATTTCTCTTAGTAGCTTCAGAAAATTATTAACACCCCCCTTGAAAAAATTCTGCGTACGCCACTGTTACGCACTATCATGCGTGTGTGTATTACAATTGTTGAATGGTTATTTGTTTTGTATCGTATCAATATATGTACGTATCGAGTTTCATTAAAATCGGTCCAGAGATAATCTGCAAATTCTCTTAATTTCTTTAACCAGTGCGGTCGGTAAAATGCTTCAATAAAAAATAATTGTCATTACGTATCTAATTGCAGGAGATGCGGAAAATGAAAAGTAAGGGCATTAATCTAAATTCTTATTTTTATCCAGTGGGATGAAAATTGATGACAATTATTAGTGGTCGACCTTGAAACACACACGAATAAAGCTTTGCTTCACTTTTAAAATCATTATCATGCTTTCAAAAACTTGCACGTTCAAATTATAGTTAAGAGTAAGTTTTTAATTTTTATTATTTACATAATATGTCATTATCGTTGAATGATATCTAAGTATAAATGGCTTATTTAACAGTCTTTAAGGAATGAAACGACTTAATGCCGAAGAAGAATAGGAGAACAAAATATTTCTTTTAATAAAAATTTTACATATTTTTATGAGAAATATATTAAAAATAAGCTTCCGAATTCGCTGCAAAATGATGAGTAATACAATAATTGTATTAATCTCTTATTTCATTCAAATAAAAGAAAAAAATTTAAAAGCAGAAAATTATCATTCATTCTATTCCACAATTCAAGCTTTTGAAAATTGTTTTCAATTTTAATCCTTTTTTTTTTTACGTTGAGTAAAATACAGGTGGAAAAACATTTTTCACGTATTACTTGTCGGTATTGTTAAAAGTTCGATTTCAAATTATGTCCAATTTATTCTAATACCGGATTCATAAACTAACAAATTATTCTAAACATGCAGTTCGCAAATTGGCAGCATAGAGTTTTTGTGTATAACTTTCAAGGACCTTACAAGGATTTTTTAAGGATTAAAAAAGATTATTTTCTTAAGTATTTTAAACCAACCCGACGCATTAAGTAAGAAATAATTCCACACACGTAGTTTGAACGAAATGCAAAAGATTATTTAAAAAAAAATCTTTTAGGAAATCAGTTAAGGGAATCATTTATATAATTTAATATTATATATAATGACAAATTATGAAACTTTGTTTTTAAGGTTTCTTTCTCATCTTCAATACAGAGAACTCCTTTTACGTCTAAAAAATTCTAGAACATTGAAGAAATGTCCATATTTAGTGCTATTTTTAAATTGTAATTATTCATACGTGACAAATTATATAAATCATTAAGTTTAATTTAGTGTCTTTAATTATTTATTTCAAAATTGTTTTTTTAATGTTGTTGAAAGTTAAGTAGGGAATCAATCTATATTTTATTATTTAAATGCGGCAACTTATAAAACTATATTATATTTATTTAATAATGTTTAATTTACAGAAAAATATATGAATTTTTATAATTATCTATAACAAAGAATACAGATAATTTACAATAATATTTATTCTATTTTATTGATTTGAAATTGTTTTTATTTCACTATGCCTCAATCAGTTTTTTGTAACAGTTAATTAAACTAATTAACTATCATTTCTTTGTTTAAGGAAATGGATTTTATTGAAATTTTATTTTATCAATAGTTTAAAATAAAAAATTTATAGCGGATTTTATTGATATTTAGATTTATTAGCTAAGCTTTCTAAAATTTTTTAGTAATTTATAATTATTGACAAATAAGACAAAATAATTAAAATAAAATGAGTAATTTCTAATAGATTTACAAAGATAAATACTAATAATAATTGTAATATTTAAACTAATTCTAATTTTCCTAAATTTATTACATTTTAGGTATTATCTCTCCCTTTAAAGTTTCTTTTTTTATTTTAATTTTTTAAAACTACATCTCATATTTAAAAACAAAGTTATGCAAAGTCTAAAACCATCGAAATTATTAAAAATCTAATAGGGAAAAAAATTACTTCAAAATTGAGAAAAAATTGCTTACAATACTAAATCTTTTTTAAGTGAAACAAACTTATTTCATTGGATAAAAAGCTAAACAAAAACAACCCCTTTCACTTTCTATATCATATTGTTCCTAAAAAATATTTCATTAATTTTAAACATTAATTCATTTTTAAAAAAAATGAACCAAACTGCAATTTAATCCTAAATAATTCAGTGAAAAAAACAAAGAAACTTTTGAAAATCCTTTCTCAAAGGTGTCAAAAAGATAGCCCGAAGGATTAAATTGTTAAATATACAGCAAAAAAAAATGAAAAAAACGAAAAAAATAAAAAAAACGTTTTAAAGAATTCCTTTTATACGAAGCATTTTAAAACGAAGTAAACCAGCACTCTTTACGTTCGTATAATGAAACAAAAAAGAACGAGTATAACCTTTTGATTTCAATTTTCGCGAACAATGCAAAAAAATTTAAAAATCTTCGTTCGGAAACTTCCCGATGCAGTTCTCATTTGTATTTATGAAAAAAGAAATAGTTGTCTAAATTAAAATGGTTTCCGTTAAATGTTTAAATTACTTTTATTACATCGAAAGTAAACAATTTTAATTATGAACTCTTCATTTTTTTACGCAAAACGAGAAAGCTAGTGAAAGTTTTTCGTTCTTCCAAAAATAAACATTTGGAATGAAAAGAAATATATATATTCCTATTCGGCGATGTCTAAATATTAATTTAAAAAGCAAATAATTAAGTTTAGAAATGAAGAAATCTTTCGAACACTTATTAATAGTTAACAGTAAGATTATAGTTTAATGAATCGAATATGCAAATTGAAGTTTAGTCAATAAGGAGTATGCAAAAACGGAAGCTGTACTTAACTATTTATACTAAATTTTTAACAAAAACTAAGTTTCAATGAGCGTAGTTAGCATATTGTAAATTACAATCGTTACAGTAGTTAAGTGCAGGAAATAATTCGGAAGCAATTAAGAGAATAATCAAAAAGTAAAGAAATAAAAAGAAAGATTAATAAACTATTTGATGATTATTGTTCTTGTCGTAAGCCATGAAGGCAAGAGTAGCGATAGTTCTTATTTTCCAGCAGCGCCCTCTATGCTTTCGCGTGTCTTTTAATTTGAGATGGAGGGGGGAGGGAGAAAATCACGTGTTTCCTGAAAATGATATATTGATCCGAAGTATTATCATAGAAATTATAGTCCACTCTAGTGTTCTGTAAAACTACATAAATAGAGCTGTGAAGAAATGAAACTATTGTTTCGTTTCACGTTGTCATAGACCATTAAGGCCATGGGTTGAGATTGTTCTTGTTTTCCAGCGGCGCCATCTATGGTCAATAATTTGACTTCTGCCACACCCATACGTCCCGCCCACTCATAGGGCAGACCCATTCATACAAACGCAGATCGTAATTTTAGGCTGAACCAGAGAACGATCCATCTCCAATTCAGTACCGCCAGAGCTATAATTTGTTATATGGAAGCATGGAGGACTTTGTGACCCGACAGATTTAGCGCGCACCAATCACCATTTACACCATTCGAATCCAGAGTCTTCGGCCTGCTGGATTCGAACTCCTGTTCACACGAACAAGGGTCCAGCTCCCTGCCAACTAGGCTATCCCGGCTCCATTTCGTGATTATTGAAAGATTATAGCAAAAAAAAATTTACAACATTTATAGAGCTAATAAAGAGAAGAAACTTCAGATAACTTTTAATTTTATGATCGGGTTTTTATGTATACAAAGATGTAATACTATATATTTGAAGAACACACCTGAAGTATACTAATTGATAACTTAGATCCAAGTAACTTACCCGAATCAATGGTTCCATCAAAACATTATGTTGGTTTAAATTGGTTTCAGTGCGTTTTATGATGGTCCAACATCATTCGTTGGTCACCATCATCCATTTCTTTTATTATGCGTCATCATTCTCTGATGGAAAAGGATATTTTAATACTGTGATGGTTGACCATCACGAGAAGTTTGATTCCCATAGACTCCGTGATGGTTCATGTTGGTTCCAACTATACATTTCCATGATGGTTTTATGAGAATTCTTGTTGGTTCTCAGGAATATATCATCAAAACAATTTGGTTCTTTTTAAGTTGAACCATCACAAATCAGTCCGAATTTCTACATTGGGGTGATGGTGGTTCATGATCGCTCCAACATTTGATTTCTATAAGAAATATGTCTGATGGTTCAACATAAACAAACTATCAAAACAAGTTGCTATTCATAAATCAGTCCTGATTCCTACTTTGGGGTGATTGTTACTTTCTTGGTGAGTATCAAAAATATAAGGGTTCGTGATGGAATTATTGATGGTTACTATCAATATTATGTTGGTCTATCAATAAAAAACCATCAAAAATTTTGGATATATTATAACCATGACACGAAATATTAGGTATATATAACGTGACACGAAACGTAAACCATTAAAAGTCAATGACAACGGATAAAAATTTGATTTAATTCAACAATCCTGAGGTAAATATTGTAATAGATAAATCTTCGCCTCTGAAAACTTTAACAAGTAATAGTTTGTTACTACTCAAATTATTTTCATTGTTACAATTCAAATTATTTTCATTGCCTGGTGGTTAGAGCTCTGGGTTAATGTTCAAGAAGTCGCGGGTTCGATCCCCGCCGACCGAAGACAAATGTAGTAAATGGTGACTGGTGTACGTTAAATCTGTCGGGTCACAAAGTCCTCCATGTTTCCGCAACAAGTCAATAGCTCTAGAGGTACTGATCCAGGAGTTTCGTTGTCTTCTGGATTGGGTTCAAAATTACAAGGCTATGGAGTTGAACATCAGTAGTCGTAAACCCTCTAGATGGTCGGCTGTTAAAAAATGAATTTTGACGCTTTGGTGATTGTCCGAAATATTTGTTATATCCGATTTGATATTAATTTATTTGTCGATATTTATTCGATATTTTAATAATTAAAATTTATTCGATATTTTGATTGTATTTGATATTCGATGTTTGGAAAATTGATTAACCCTCGGCACAATCACTTAATCTAAGAGTTCCTTTGTCTTCTGGATTGGGTTCAAAATTGTAAGGTTACGAAGTTGAACATTGGTTGTCGTAAACTCGAAATTGTGTCGGCTGTTCAACGACGGTTATAAAATAAAATAAAATCTGTCCGTTATAAAAAGAAAAAAATGTGAAAAAATTCAATAAAATAATTACACATACGTTTGTTTATTTTTGCGTTCTAGAAACAACATATATGGTAACTCCATCAATTATTTTTAGAAATGAGGTAAAAATTCGAAGAAAAAATAATAATTTTGATAAAATATGGCTTTTTTCTAAATATTATCCTTGCCGTATTTCAAACAATTATCCTTGCCGCATTTCTAAAAATTCTCAGAAGTGTTAAAGAATGGTCGATAAATGAAATGGCAATTTTCTCCAAATATTTATTGTAAAAAGACAGCAATCTGATGAAATGCCACTTATGCCTGAATTTGATTTCGTCTTAAGAACTGTTTCTCTGGTGATTAATATGGAGATGGATGTTTGTTCATTTTGCATGTACTGCCCAAATTACTAGACGCACTATGAGATTCTATGTAAAATCTTAATTATCACGTACTACACAGCTTTATTCTTTTTAGGCGACTGAAACAGGTTTGCACTTGTTTATGCTCATGTATAGATTGGTTCAATTAGACAATATATAATATAAATTCGACGATAGGATACATTGGACGTTATATCATATAAATATAGAATATTTATTAGATCAGGTATTATATTGGTATATTACCATAATTAGACGTACTGTAGTGTTTCAATAATATATTTTACAAGAGTTTATATGCCATACTTTTATATGTAAACATACGTGGAATGAATTTTTATTCGGGAGATTTTTTATATACTTCCTATTTGTATTTATTTTGAGCGTATTGCATTACAATGTAAGCCCATTGATATACGAACTTAAAGAAGTGCAAACAGTCGCTTAAGAACAATAAAGCTGTATAGTATCACATGATAATTAAGATTTTACATCGATTGTTAGAGTGCGCCTTAATAATTAGACTAGGGACTGTATATAGAGATATAAAAAACTACCCCTATAGGCAGAAAAATGAATGTTCACTCGGGTTAATGTATAAAAACTCTCAAAAGCATATTTCACGTAAAAATAAGATCCTAATTGCTGAGATCCTAGACAATCCTGCAAACGAGTGAACGAATCCTGCCAGAAACAACAGTCGATATATCCATTCCGGCCACAATCCTGGACGAACACAGCGAGGAGGGGGGGGGAACAAGTAAATGCAATAGAAGGACACGAGAGAGCCAATTACGAAGGGTCTCCTGACCACTGTCCGGCTATAGTGAGGTGGACGGGGAGAACCCCAATTGCGTAATTCCCTCTTTTCAATGTGTACAGGTCAGATAATCTTATTGCGAAGAGACCTTAAAAGGGTTTAAGCTGAATGCAGGGCTTCCCAGGAGGCGGTGGTGGTGTGGGGATGGATTGATAAGGGAGAAGAGAGAAAACCTAGTTCGAAATGGGCGTCGGGGGTGCTAAATCAGGAGGAGGATGGGAATGAGTTGGGTCCTTCTTCGAATAATAGCCTCGGCTTGGCGAGGTGATGAATATTAGGGATTTGGGTGATGAGGCTAAGGGTTAATGATGACGTGTTAGAGGTTGTGTCACAAAAATTAGGTATACATAGGTTATTTGGCTGATTATTTATAACATAGAATTATGGGGAAGCCCAGGGTAAAACTAATCTGAGAAAGTTGCAACTGGATGAAAAATAAATGTCATTCTATTTCAGAGGTGTAAAAGTTTTTACAAAGTTATATCTTTAGAGAACGCTGTACCACGTGAGAAACTTTTCGTCGAAAATTCTCTTTCATTTTTATTTTTGCATTTTGATACATTGAAAGAACAAATTCAAAATATCAAAATGCAAAACATTTATTGGAAGATAAGTTAAAAATTGCGTATTCTTAAATTATCGTCTCGTAATCATAATTTATTTTTCGATTTCTACTATTAGTTCACCCTCTTCCTACATCTTGTTCAAATTTTCGATCCATAATAAAATACTTTTTATTCATCTCCACTCAAGTTCAAATACATTTTTTTTAACTTTTTGTGGATGGCACTTAATGTTAATACAGTTTTATTTCAAATATTAATTCATTCATTAAATAGGGATACGATATGGAATTTTCTGATGGGTTAAGTGTTAGACATTGTTTTAAATTTTCACCGTAAGTTTTATCACATATTCAAAAAATAACATCAGTGATAATGTCTAACTTATAGCTCTATTTGAACAACAACAAAAAATAGTCTATTGCGTGATTTTTTTTCCAACGGATTTGTATTTCTGATCCCCGAAATATGGGGAAGTAGCTGCAATCTAGGAAATATATGGTTCCAATAGTATCGTCAGAAGGGCGCTCCAAAGTCCTGTCCCCTTAATGTTAATTTTACTTTCTACGTATATTTCTATATTTCGAGAACCTTTTAAGCGGAAAAATTTTTCGGATACAATTATAAAATTCATTTATCCAAAGATAATTCCGTGTAAAAAATAACTTCTAGTAAACATTAAACATTATTTATTTAATAACGGTAAAAAACGGTTATAAATTTGAATTGTAAAGTATGCATTTTTTGGGTCATTTTAAATAATATAATTTTGCATGACAAAATTTGAGCAAAATCAGTTGAACAGTTTCTGAGAAATTGAATTTCAAAAAGGTTAAATATTTAAAATTCGATTTCTCAGGTGCTATATGACCAATTTCTCTCAAACGTTGTATTTCGCCTTACAAAAATATGTTCTTTAAAACGAACAAAAAATACATACCTTACAATTCAAATTGTTTTAGACCATTCCTAAATAAAATAATAAATACTTACTGAAAGTTATATTTTGCATGGATTTATCTCTGGAGAAAGAAATTTTATAATTGTGTACAAAGATTTTAAAATTCGCTTAAAAATTTCTGGAGATATAGCGCAATACGAAAAAAGTAAAATTAACATTCGGTTTAATTTTTGGAGTATTCGCCTGACCGAACTATTGAGACTGTATTTCCCAGATTGTGGATTTTGGGAGTCAGAAATCCGAATCCGTCGAAAAAATGGCATGTTTATTCAGAGAAAGTACGTTTTTGTACCCGATTTCTTAACTTAAAATATCGTCTGCATTTATTAATTAGCATATTTGAGGTCACTCCCTCGAGCCCTTAAAATTAAGTCCAAGAACGTGGAGAACCGATCATTTGATCAAAAGTTATTCAGGGTGATCCGTATTTTTTTTAAGAATTATTTTTTTATTTATTATTTTCTGCACTATGAGAGTGACCAAAATATATCCCATTTTGTAATTTATACAGAAAATACCAGTGGCGTAAAGGATACAAAAGAGCATTCATGAGGGGCGTACAGAAGGGGCAAAGGGGTATGCAGCCAATCGATGACTAAAGAGAACTTTAAATCTATTAGAATATATTTTTGCACGACATTAAAGTTTTTTAGCAGAAAACTGTTTACTCTATGCTATTTGTACATTAGAAAATAAGCATTTGTGGAAATAGAAAGCAATTAATAAATAAATCAAGAACAATAAACGATTGAGAAATTACTAAACATTTATCACTATTGTCAATAAATTTGACGCAGTAAAGTAGAGGAAATTAAAATATTTATAATATTACATATATATTATTTAAATTTTTTTAAAACTTTATTAGTTCGAAAATTTAGTTTCATTAAGAAAAGAAAAAAAAAAGACAAATTCTGAATTACAATATAACATCTTAATAAATTCCTGTTTTACTAAATTTAAGGACATCAAAGTAGAATAAAATTTCTTAATAAATTCCTATTTTACTAAATTTATGTACGTCAAAGTAGAATAAAATTTCTTAATGAATTCCTAGTTTACTAAATTAGTTTAAGAACATCAAAGAAAAATAAAATTTCATAATAAATTCCTATTTTGCTAAATTTTAGAATAAAAAGTGATGCATTAAAAAAATGAAGCATAGCTTGTGTTGATATAGCTTGTTCGTATCAAAAGGAGGGTGCAAAAGTTTTTAATAACTTTTTTCGTAGATTTCCGTATCGTAATGTTTGGCAAAATAATCGCCAAATCTTGGCAACTCTTGGGTAACCCACCCTGAAAGAAACTAAACCTCAGAAACTAAACTCTTCTCTCAACCCTGAAAGAAACTAAAATAAAAATCACTGAAAGGGGCCAACCAATACCTCCTAGAAAAGAGCAGGCCTCAGCACGGGTTACCGTAAATATCCCTTAGTAGTCCAAACGTAATGACATATTTTGTATTTTCAACCACTGCGCAGCTTTGTACCCCGAACGTAATGACATCTTTCTTATTTTTCATCGACTGCGCAGTTAACTTCGTCACATCGGACTACAAAATTGATCCGTGCTGAGGCCTTCCTTCTTCTAGGAGGTGTTGGACCAACTCGATGGATATAACTAGTAGCCACCAACGCGCAAAGCCTTATCTGCTTTTTTTTTTTAAAAAAACTTTTTTCACTTAAAATCAATTTGGCGCCTTGGCGATTGCAGTTGGCGTGGCTGATCACGATACGGAAATATCCCCGTTAAATATCATTCATTGTAAAACGTTAAACTTTTAGTGCAAAATATCCATTTATTTGGGGTAGACTATATTTGAGGGTGCCCCTTGATTCTCGCCAAGTTGTGATCGCGGTTGATCGCAAGCTGGGCGATGTTGAATCGTGATTCTGATTAGTTTAGATTTTAAAGTTATTTTTAAATGTTCAACGGTATATGTAATTTCAGAGTTCCACGTTGGATACCGGCTGGTAAGGTAACTTTTGAATCTGGTCAATAAGATCGAAGGTATGTGGGCAATCATAAAAAGGGATTTAAGAAAAAAATATCAAAGTCAGTCCGGTATTACAGACGCCATTTTCGATTCGTATTTCGTCGAACTAATGTGGCGATAGAGGTACACAGATTCTATTCATGATAAATTTAGACAGTATCTAACTGTTATTATATAATTCTGTGCACCTAAATCTGATAATATTCAAGCTTAATGAAGAAGTGAGTTGTTTTTTTTCCTTTTCTCTCTCTGCGCCTACTCCATTAATTTTTGCTTCGATTCAAAATCCTTTTCATTGGGTTTATTAATTTTGCTTATATTGGGTTCATTGCAAGTTTTTGCCGATGTTTTGCTGAAATTTTCCTATGTTTTATTGCGAAATCATTATGTTTTGGTCGCCATTCCTGTTACCACGATGTTCTGCGCAAACAGGAATAGCGCCAAACATAAGTCGCCAATTTCGCCAAGGGGCACCCTCAAGTATATTTTTCCCTTTATTTGTCTCAATATACCCTAATACGTTAAGGAAATTATAATATAGGGGATATTTCCGTATCGTAATCTGTCGCGCCAACTACAATAGCCAAGGTGCCAAATAGATTTTAAACTTGCTAATTAAAGAAAGAAAAAAAACATGTAGATGCTTGCCCTACGGTGGCTACGAGTTATACCTTTCGAATTGGTCCCTTTCTGTGATGTTTTTTTATTAATTTTTTTTTCCGATTCTCGCGATCTGCTGTCCGAAAGTTGCCAAAACTTGGCGATTATTCTGCTACAACTAATACTACCAAAATTTAATAAATAATTCGTTAACATGGAATTTAAAGTGCAAAAAATTTCAAATTTATTTTGCTATTTAATTTAAAGTGTAAATCATAAAATTTATAGAACAAAATATTTCAATTATGTTAGTTCATATACTATTTAAATTTCATTGATATTCAAAGAAAAATCTTCACTACTGAAAATAGATTTCTATAGCAAAATATAAAAGCGTTCGTATAATATAAAAAAAAAAAACACTTGTCTATTCGCCATAGAATCCTTATCTCCCTAAGGTCAAAGTAAATGAATCGATTAATCATCTGGTCAATTTAATCGATTCATACCAAGTCGCACCGTCATGAACACAAAAACAAAACAAGCAATGTAAGAGGTAAACAAGGAATAGGATAAAAATAAAGAAAAGGTAGAAATAAATAAAGAAAGAGAATGATAAAATGAATTAAAGAGGAAGATTCTTAGGCCTAAAAGAACAAGTAGCAAATAAATAAAATTTGGAACCAAAAGAAGAAAGGCGGGGAAAGAAATAAAAAAGATAATGCGGCAGAAAAGAAACTAACTCAATGGTGTGAAACTTTAGCTGCTGAAAGGCCATTGGTTAAAAGACCAACACAAGTGTCGAACTGCCGAAAAAATAATTTTTTTTATTTTTTTTATCGTCTGTTCTTTCCAGCGAAGCGAGGAAAAATCTCGTTTTCTTCTCTTCTTTAAAAAGTGTTCCACTCCTTAAAGAAGCAATTTTATTTTATTTAAAATTATACCTGAGCAGAATTAAATATCTGTGTTTTGTTTATTAACATGTTAAACAACAGTTTACGTGAAAATGAAACTTATAATTTTTATTCATAATTCCGTGGGAGCAAAATTGAATGATTCTGTTTATTATTATAGCCACATTAAACGGTAATTTTTAAATGAAAATTTATTGTAATTACAGTATGATCTCGATATCTCAAAAATGAAGGGACGATTCGAGATAAAATTTCGAGATAAAATTTTCAGAATAAAATATATTCTAAAAAGGAGAAAAATATATTCTAAGAATGTACTCTAAAAAGTCTGGTTTTTTAATGAAATGTGGAGGAAAATATACGGTTTCATAATAGGTCTGTTTGATTTTTTAATGAAATGTGGAGGAAAACATACGGTTTCATAATAGGTCTGTTTGATTTTTAATGAAATGTGGAGGAAAACATACGGTTTCATAATAGGTCTGCCTGATTTTTTAATGAAATGTGGAGGAAAACATAACATTTCCTAATAAGCTTACCTGACTTTTTAAGGTAATATGGGAGAAAACAGATCTCATTATTATGAGCTTATGTCTTAAAATGTCTCATTATTATAAGCTTATCTGAATTTGAAATGCAAAACGAGGGTAAAATATGTCTCATATTGTAATGTAATATGGCAACAATTGTAAACCTATTTCATAATAAGCTTATCTGCCAACAAAACGTAACTCACAATAAGCTTAACAGAATTCCACGTTAAAACTTGATTTTCAAATGCAACAACAAACAATGAACACTTGTTGCCAGTTTTAAGTAAGTCAAAAGGGAATTTCGTATCAAGGTGATGTTGGCACAGCCGAATTAGGTGCTCAAAAACAAAAGAACAAAAAAAAAGAAATCCCCAATGACGTTAGCGTACGCATGACTCACACACATTTCAACAAGCCAAGTGGAAGAAGGGAAGGGGGGAGGAAATGGTCGTAGGGAGCTGTAAGCTGAAAGAAAAGAATTTTTCAGTGTCATCAGTCTTGGCTGGCTGTCGTTGTCTTGGAAGATCGGTTGCCTGGAAAACGAGCCAAGAAAATGGAACAAAAGAAAAGAGAGAACAATCTTTCTGCTGATAAGCTATAGTGAGAGGCACATAGTCTACGTTACTGTCTGTGCACCGCGAAAGAAATATAGCTTCGTGCTATAGCACCTCTTACGCCAATTCGTGGGGAGAAAAATTATGTTAAGAAAGACAAGGAACGAGAAAAAAAGGTATCTCTAATTTCGAAGTAGTATATCTCTTTGAAAAATATTATTGCCCCAGCAGGTGTTATGTCTCCCACAGTAGTTTTTATTCTTCATTTCCGGACGATCTCGAATTACTTGCAAACGATATATTGGATGAAAAATTTTTGTCGCGGGTGAAAAGTTGTTTCCGAATAAATTTCTCGTACAATAAAAAAAAAAATAAAAATAAAAGTGTTCTGTTTTCTAAACTCATTTTATTTGTTCATTTTAGAAGGTACAGTTTTAGAAATGCATTTAGTGACAATGCATTAATTTTTGTTACGGTAAATGTGCAAAAATTAATTTCAAAAATATACTTTTTCGACGTTTTCTGCACTTGCCTTCTGTTACGTTCATAAGTTAGCAGATAAGTGAGTTTCATTCCTTCACGTAATAAAATTAAGAAACAAAACTCCCTGCATGCATATAAAAATTAAGTTTCTATTGGCATAGAACTAAATCATATCTAGTACTAAGAATAAATTGTTTTACATGAACAAGGAATATTATCATTCTTTAAAATCATCTTCTTTTACCAGTATCACAGCCAGTTGGAGGTCTTCCTCTTTCCTTCATTATTGGGTTTTTTAATTGTCTATAATATTTATATCTTAATATACTCTCTTTAAATTAAGTTAATATAGAAATAGTATGAACTCTATTCGAATTTGAAAAATATTTTTGATGTATTTACACTGTATAGCTGTATTCATTATTCATTTTCTGTTTTTATTCCTTATTTTTTTTTCTTGCAAATTAAGATTTAACATTTAAAAATAAGCATCTGATTGCTGTAGTATAGTTTTTTTTTAATGAAGAAAAAAAAACTTAATATCATTGAAGTAAATCTTTCTTTACTCTCTATATAGAATATTTAAATTAATTTAATTATAATATATTAACGCTGGAGCAGTAGCATTTTCTGTTTTTTTTTAATTTTTTTTTTAAAGAAAAAAAATTTTACGTGTTAGCACTAACTTTAACAAAACACTTCAAGAAAAACTAAACACTTCAAGATTTTGTTTCCTGTTGCAAACTTTTATCCCATTTTAATGTGTTAGTAGTTATTCTATAGTGTTGACACCTATAAATTATCGTTTTCAGCTCTCGATTAGCTATTGTTGTAAATACGTGACCTATATAATTTTCATATTTTCTTATATTACACACGATGTTACTCCAATGTGTAAATGATAATTCTCCAGTATAAAATAAATTAAACTTTTTTTAAAAAAAAATCGCTATCTGTAGATATTACAATGGAAAGCTAACTAATAGGGCATCCATTTGCCTAGAAAAATTTTTAATTCATAGGTGGTTTAATTTTTCAAAAGACGTCCTGACAAAATTAAATGCTAGCGAAGCAAATTAAATCAAATATTCATGAAATAGAAAGGTAAAAAATAGATAGTAAAAATATAATTTTACTTAGGTCAACAAAGAAAATTTTTATTTTAGTTACTTTTTATTAAATATTTACAATTTTTTATCCCCTATAAAACTAACATTAATTGATTAAATTCAATCTATGAATAAATATTTGAATTAAACTGTATTAACATCAAGTGTCATCATCTACAAGTTTAAAAGAAATGTATTTGAACTTCAGTGGAGATGAATAAAAAGTATTTTATTAATGCTTGAACATTTGAACAAGATAATAGGGAGAGTGTGAACTAATAGTAGGAATAGGGAGGGGGGTAGGCGCGTGGTGTGCGACTCTTATTTTTCATGAAACGCGTGAATGTTTTATTTAAGAAATTAGTTTTACACAATAGAATTTATGTCCAGTGGAAAATAATTTTATTTTATAACCGTCGTTGAATAGCCGACCCAATATTTGGGTTTATGACTACTAATGTATCCTTGTAATTTTGAACCCAATCCAGAAGACAAGGGAACTCCTGGATCAAGTATTGGAAGAAATTTGCCTCCGTGGAGGACTTTTTGGTGGAACTAACCCGCATTTGCGTTACATGGAGAGGAAGACGACGAGAACGTCCCACGGTTAACCTGATGGCAAGGGGACTCTAACCCATGATACGTCTACAACTGAGGATATTCAGATACGGAATTCGTATCGACTGTGATTCGAACCCGGATCACCTCGTTGGAAGGCGAACGCTCTATCCCCCGAACCATCAAGGGCCAAAATTTGGAGAAAAACAGGGCTGGCGTTGCACGAAGAAAAATTTTCACTCTCAACAACGATTCTAAAAAATGAAGCATTTCGTAATCATATTTTCATTTCCAATGGCAGGCCAATTTAAAAGAACAAAACGGATAAAATAGCAAGAAAAACAAGGCAAAAAGAGATAAATAGATTAGAATGTATAGTGACATGCATTTCATAATCATAGGCCCCACCAAAATTATAAGTATAGTTATTGATGCACCAAAGTTTCTGATTCGTGCGTTAACAATTAGTTTCACCTTATCCAAATATTTTTATTTTATTTGCAATGGCAGATTATAGACAGTAACATCATACATAAACATCGAATAAAAATAAGAACAGAAACAAAAGATGCCGCAACAGATACCTTATTCAAATATTATTCCCCGAATTGCATCCCGCAGTGGGACTGATGGTTGCAGTTCCATACGAATCAGATCCGTGTCTTCTCATCGAATAAATTCGAAGTAAGCATGGTAAAGACACGGTTCCCAGTAGAACATCGAAGTCAAGCTTCGCTGGCTGCTGTCAGTGTGCGGGTGGATCAGTCTACGAAGGGACCGAAGGTGTGCGGTATCGGTCCTCGTTAATCTGCTCAACAGCAAAGCGCTCGACTTCGCGTGCAGGTCGTCGGGCTACTAAAGCGAGGGTGCAATCTCCTCTCACGGGATGTTGCTCAAGAGTTAACTTTAAAGGATGTTGTGAGGACAGAAAAACTTTACCTGCATTACCACTTAATGCAGCAGACGTACGTGAAGCAGTAAACCAATCAAACATAACATCTTGTCTGGGAGAATCTATGCTGCAGGTTAATGACCGGATTAATAATATTATGACTTTTTTCAACTGATATTTATTTGAAATACCTTTTGCAAAATAGGTGCTGGTGGGACTTTTTTCTACTTTCCTAAATTCTTCCATCATCTTTTCATGACAAATGAACATTATATTCCATTGGCATTCTCTTTAATAAGCAACAAGAAGGAAGCTACGTATACGAAATATGTACCAACATTTAGAACAGCAGTGCAGCCTACTCTTTCCAGAAACTGCTATTGAGGATATTGAATTCACAATTCTATCCACTCTGTACGGCCAGAAAGTCAATGAGTTGGATGTAGATTTCATTTGGCACGATGGCGTTCAACAATAATGTTTAAGGAACGAGTACAGAGATAAAAAATAGTAGTGTTGGTGAATTGTTACTATTACTGTTTGGTTTGCCACTCTTAGAAAGATGCATATGAACTAATGCCGAATCAGCCAAATCATGAGAGTTAGGAAAGGCTTGGTTTCTTAGGACAGGACGCCGTCAGCTGGAAATCAGCGCTAACCTCTGATTGGTCCATTTGTGAGTTTGATAGTATACGTCATCGAACGCTCATCTTGAACTACAATTGCCGTCCAACTCAACTGCAGTTGGATTACAACGTGACGTTAACCACAGAAGCAATGGCGGACAACATCCTGTTGCACATTGAAATCAGCCAAGATTTTGATTTTGACATTAAACATAGCTTCTTCATTAAACATAGCACTCTTCATTTAGCTCAGCTATAGTGAGTTTTTTCTTGGACAAAGTCATTATTTGTTCTCTAAAACACTGGTCGACAATAACAAAATCAATACAAATTCAAAATAAATATTTGTTTACGTTATTAACGCATGCGCAATGAGAGATAATATCTGCATTGGACCGACTGCTCACGCTGAGCTAACAAAAAATTATTTTTTTGGCGTCAGATCTACGTCAACTTTCCGCTGACGCCCAGATAAGTCGCTAGTTCTAAGAAACCAGGCCTTGAGCTAACAAACCAGTATTTTGTTGGCGTCAGCGTGACGTTGACGTCCCGCTGACGCCCAGATAAGGCGCTTGTCCTAAGAAACCAGACCTTAGGTTACGTATTTTATTTACGTCGCATTAGAGCTGCGCAATGGGCTACTGGCGATGGTATGGGAAACATCCCTGAGGATGATCCGATGACATGCCATCACAATTTTGGATCCTCTGCAGAGGGCAAGGCTCCCTTGCTTTGGTAGTCCGACGACCTGCGTGCGAAGTCGAGCACTTTAAGGTAGAACAGTTTAGCGAGGACCGATACCGCACATCTTCCGTCCCTACTCAGGCTGATCAAAGTGGTCACCCACCCGCTGACTGACCGCAGCCAGTGATGCTTGACTTCGCCACATGATGAGAGAGTTATGATTGATTTGTAAATAATTATAGGGTTGATGATAATCTATTTCCGTTTCCTACGTGGGCTTCAGCATCTATTAATTCTGAGTGATCAACGAAGGCCTGTGAGTCATTTTCCTACTTCACTTCCCCCCAAATATATTTTCCTGAATCGAAATTTTGAAAAATGTTCAGATAGAACGTGTACGTTGCGCAAAATAAAAGATGAACCGCCCTATATAACTTTTGATCTAATGATCGGATCTTCACGTTCTAGGGTCCATTCTCAATCATACAAAGGGGTAACCTCAAATGTAGCTGACAAATATTTTTGAAGCTCCTAACAATCGAATTTTTTTTCGACTCTTGCAAAAAAATTTCTTCTCTGCCCTTCAGGTGTCTCCGCTCATTGGAAGAGACTTTCAAAAACGCTCAAAACTTTTATTTAGCCTGTTCGTAGACTTTTTAGACTTATGATAATAGATTAGCTAAAAAAAAGTCTTTTTAACGTATGCAAAAACAATACGCAACAAAGATACTTATTTCATAACTGATGACCCATTATTGACTATCAATTTTCAACTCCGATTTTTTATTGGATCCCTATATACAAGGGATCAAGCATTTGGAACAAACAAGCCTTTGTAAAGGATAGTTTTTGATTTGACTTGACCGATATTTGTATTGCATTGTCAAGAAAACCACTAAAATCTCTCACAGTTAGCCCGAAGGCAAGGGGATTCTAATCCAAGTTCCCTCAATCATTGAGGAGATTGCCGTGAGGCTTCCTATATGTTTATCTTTTGAATTGTAATTCTTAAGAAATATGCTTTCTAAGCTTACAAATGTATTAATATAGAATTTCACAATACCTTTGTTCATTACCGTTGTTGAACAGCCGACCCAATTTCGAGTTTACCACTACCATTCAACTTCGTAGCTTTTTAATTTTGAACCCAGTCTAGAAGACAAGGGAACTCCTGGATCAAGAAGAGCGAGAAATTTGCCTTCATGGAGGACTTTTCTTTGGAACTAACCTGCATTTGTGTTACATGAAGAGAAACCACGAGAACCTCAAACGGTTAGCCTGACGGCAAGGGGACTCTAACCCATGATCCGTCTACCATTCAGAATATTTCACGTCAGCACTGTGGTCAGTGCAAGGTGAGAGCAGAATTCATAATGATTAGCTATCGCTGAGATCCGAACTTGTATCCGTCACTCAGCCACCGTAGACAAATGTTAAAGAATTGTACGGTTTAATTTTGACAAATGGAGATTCAAAATCGAGTTATTCTAATTAGATGACGTACTTCGCATATTTTGAAAAATACTGCTTCTTTAGCATTATTGCAAGCATTTAGAAATTATATTTGTCACCTTATACTTCGCATGCCTGCATTACAATTTATTTGTATACTTAGAATTTGTTCTATCCATTTAAAACATGGTGCGTAGCGTTTTTAAAACGTGCCCAACGGTGCTTATTTTCGATTTTTAAAAACCCTTAAAGGTGCTTTTATCATTAGGTGTTTTTAAAAAGTGCCGAATTTTCCCTTTTCGAAAATGAGATTTTTTTTTCTTAACCCTATCTATTTTCGCCACGTATTATGCGAAAGAGTGCTTCTCACATTGTTCTATTCAACGTTTTCACAATTCATTCAACCACAATCCATTTGGGCGTACCGTCGGTTCATAGCGTATGAAAGCGCCAATCATACCGGCACTCTCGTGTGCAACTCTGCTGCATTTTGAAAGAGATTCTCAATTTTAGGATTCTTTTGCCACCCTCTGAAATTCAACCAAAAAATCTTCTTAATGCATATAGTGCTAAAAAATATTTTGAGTGCTTAAAAGGTGTGTTTTTTTTTTCCGTTGAAAGATTTGGCTTTGCACCCTGAAGAAGTAACTAAGAAGACTAATTTTTGTCTATTTTTTTTCTTCTCAACAAAGCCTTTCTAATAAATATCGTTCCTTACAACAAGACTTCAAAAGCTAAAACCGAACAAGATTTGTACCATTTTACTCAATTTACTTCCGAAAATAGTGAAAACAAGATTACAAGAGGTTAAGAGAAGGTGAACAAAAGTGAGTAAAAATTCTGCACGATTTATTATTTAGAGACTAAAAATATTGTGTGAAAGAAGGTAAAAAAGCTTCCTCTGTTCTAACGCCACGTATCCTTTTAAGCCAACAAAAGGATTCTAAAAAGGAAGAAAGCGAAAAACCTCTTTACAAGAACGGGAAAAAGAAGAGGGAGGAAGAAAAAATTCTTTTTTTTTCCGTCTAGAGTAGCAGAAAACTGTCATTTAATCGTCACGTCGGCAGATGGAAACATTTTCGGTGACGATACCGACGACGGGAGATTTTTATTCCCTATCACTTACCTTTCCTTTGTGGAATGGAAGAAAGAGATAGCCATTTTTATTTTGATATATTTCACTGTGCATATAGGGCGAATTTCGTTCCCGATATGCATATTGCAGTATGATGTAAAATCATCCCGTTCTTACAGATCCTTTGACTTATTGATACGGTAACTTCAGTGGGACTTTCTATTTAACGAACTTCCTTTTTACGAATTTCTCTATTCTGCGAATTTTTTCCCGAGGAACCATGAACATTTTGGAAATTTCTTCGTTAAATAACTTCCAAATAGCGAAGTGAATTTTCTATCTAACGGAACTTTTCTTCGAGATCAGGCCTGAGAGCGAGACGGAAAAGAAAAAATACTGGTAGGAGAACTAGTTCAATATTAGATAATATTCGGGAGGAGTTAATCTATTCTCAACAATAAACAATTCAGTGAAATTAATTTTTTCACGGCCAAGAAGCAATTCAATATAAAAAATTATATCCCTTAAAAACAATTGGTATTTATGGATCTTAACTATTCCCGAAAAAAAAGCAAAAAAATGAAATTTATTCTTTACCAGTTTTTACTCTTTTCCGTCTTGATATATATGGACTTTCAGCCCTGTTCGAGATTCACTTTACCAAAATACTTGTATACTTGTAAACGCATTTTAATGTGGGGGATGAACTGGAGTTGATTTTCGAAGTCACTTAACTCTTAGAGCAAGCGGTATAATCCCTTTTTGTGTTTGCATTTCAAACGAA
This sequence comes from Parasteatoda tepidariorum, assembly GCF_043381705.1. Taxonomy (NCBI): domain Eukaryota; kingdom Metazoa; phylum Arthropoda; class Arachnida; order Araneae; family Theridiidae; genus Parasteatoda; species Parasteatoda tepidariorum. Next base: position 4,127,935 of record NC_092204.1, read on the forward strand.
AAACGGAACTAACGGATTCTATCAGTAGAAATTAAACTTCGTGCGGAAATGCAAGTTTAAAATTACTTTCATAATAAAGATAGCTATAGTTTTATACATAAATTTACCTTTTTTTAGTTGAAAATATATGTAGCAAGGTACTGTAACAATGGATAATATTTTGCTCTATTCTTGCTTTCCATGCAGAGTTCTTTTATGATTAAGATTTATAAAATAAATAGTAGACACCAGCGATAAGGGGAACGCTTTATCCCCTGAGCCATCACGGCTCTCTACTAGCTATAGTGGGTTCAGTATAGTTTTTTTTTCCTTATGTTTTTACTTAATTTCTTAAAAGTTGCTGATTATTTTTATTCAAAATCCAAAAAAATATAATAATAATAATTCCCTCGATTATAACCCTAACAGTATGCGGATTTCGCTTCTAGTAGCAGAGATGCCAACTGCTCCGGACACGCCAAAATAATTTTAAAAAAACGGTAAATAACTACAAAGTAAATTTTGCAAATATTTGACTATTTTTGCTTGTTTTTTAAAGGTATAGCATGACATAAGTACTATAAAGGGGTAAATTATATAAGCCTACGAATTATTTTGAAATAGTGGTAGATAAAAATCTACTAAATTGAATTTATTAAACCACGAATCGCAATTGATAAACTACAATTTTAAAATATACATTTGCTGCCCGGAGCAAGTTGGCATCTCTGTAGTAGCTGATTGCGCCTCTAGGTAGGTCTCTCTTCTCTTTGGCATGTGAGGGAGGGGGGTCTCATTGACATGTGAAAATCAAGCACTTTCTTGGCGATACGTTTCTACCTGGCCAGGTCATTATTATATACACCGAAGAGCCATTACATTATGACCACCCTGCTAATAACATGTAGGATCACCTTTAGCCCTCAAAACTGCTAGCAACTGCCCTGGCATTGATTCCACAAGGTGCTGATAGGTAGTCTGAGGTATCTGGTACCAAGCGTTCACCAAATGGTCCTGCAATTCCCTCACATTACGAGGGGGTAGCGTGGCAGCCCGAATTTGGTTTTCCAAGTAGGCTCACAAATGCTCTATTGGATTAAGGTCAGATGAATTTGGGTGCCAAGACATGACTTGAAAGTCACTGGAATGTTTCTCGACGATTCGACCCTTATGACATGGTGCATTATCCTGTTGGTAAACACCATCCCCCGTAGGAAAAACGGTTGCCATGAATGGGTGAACCTGGTCTGCAACTATGTTCAAGTAGCTTACAGACGTCAGGGATTGTTCTATGAGGATTATGTGTCCTAATGTGCCCCATGAAAACATTGTTCCTGGGCGAGAAACCATGAAAACCTGGGAGAGCCCATTGTTATAGATGGAGGGTGATCATAATGTAATGGCTCTTCTGTGTATATCATATTTCTTATTGTTTTCTTCTTTGTTTAGCTATTGATCTTTAGGTGAAACATTGTACAGATTTAAAAATATCTAAAAAAATGTTTAAGTATAATCATTTCTTCGACATTTAATAACCATTCAGAAAAGTAATGTTTTAAATTTTCATAAAAGATAGACATTTGTCGTGCTCTCTCCATAGAAAAGGTTTTTGTCTATTTTTATAACTTCCGGGACTGATACGCCCTGACGACGTCAGCTTCGGTAGTCATAATATTTTTCATTGTTTGCTGTTTGCTATAGATATCTAGTTGAAACATACAGTCTCTGGTCAAAATTATTCGACGCACTCTAAGATTCTATTTAAAATCGTATTTATCAGGTGATACTCTATACAGCTTTATTGTTTTTACGAGACTGTTTGCACTTGTTTACCTTCGTGAATCAATAGGTTAAATCAGACGATATATAATATTAATTCGACGACTGGATAAATCAGACGATATATTATATAATTATAGTATATTTATTACATCAGGCATTATATTAGCATATTATAATAATTAGACTCAATTATTAGACGCACTGTAGTGTTTTAATAATGACATGTTTTGCACGAGTTAGTAGGCAATACTTTTATATTTAAACATACATGTTGTTAAGTGACGCCAGAGGGCGTATGTGCCAGGGAGAAAATTGTAGTAGTAGATGCATGTAACTGCAGCGATGAACCATCGCCACATCTCTCAATAAAAATTGTTTTGTTTGTAACCAGTCGCCTAGAATTACTTATAACCTCTTCATACAGTCCAAGCTATCGACGACCTTACAGTTTGGTCGTAACAGCCGGAGTGCTAATCTAGCAGAATTAATCGTGAATTAATTCAACATGGCGACTGCTACAAAGGCTACTACGTCGCTCGAGTCTAGCGTCGTTCTAACAAGGAAACGAGCAAGCATCAAAGGTCAAATAACTAGGCTTTCGAACGTGCTTACCGATGAAACACCAAATCAAAAATCCCTTGAGATCAAACTCAATTCATTGAGGGGTCTAAAAACGAAGATCGATGATCTTCGAAACGATTGCTACAGTATCTTATCCGATACAGATTTAGCAGACTTTGAAATTTCCCTAACGGAAATGGAGGACAACGTAGAAGCAATTGAGGTAAGCTTCTTAGACTTAATTATTCCACAAACTTCAAATTTGAGTTCAAATTCTGTTTTGAATGAACCGAATACTAATGCAAACATTAAACTACCTCAAATTACTTTACCCCAATTTTCGGGTAAATACACTGACTGGCTTACCTTCAAAGCTNAAATCAGACGATATATAATATAAATTCGACGACTGGATAAATCAGACGATATATAATATAAATTCGACGACTGGATAAATCAGACGATATATAATATAAATTCGACGACTGGATAAATCAGACGATATATAATATAAATTCGACGACTGGATAAATCAGACGATATATAATATAAATTCGACGACTGGATAAATCAGACGATATATAATATAAATTCGACGACTGGATAAATCAGACGATATATAATATAAATTCGACGACTGGATAAATCAGACGATATATAATATAAATTCGACGACTGGATAAATCAGACGATATATAATATAAATTCGACGACTGGATAAATCAGACGATATATAATATAAATTCGACGACTGGATAAATCAGACGATATATAATATAAATTCGACGACTGGATAAATCAGACGATATATAATATAAATTCGACGACTGGATAAATCAGACGATATATAATATAAATTCGACGACTGGATAAATCAGACGATATATAATATAAATTCGACGACTGGATAAATCAGACGATATATAATATAAATTCGACGACTGGATAAATCAGACGATATATAATATAAATTCGACGACTGGATAAATCAGACGATATATAATATAAATTCGACGACTGGATAAATCAGACGATATATAATATAAATTCGACGACTGGATAAATCAGACGATATATAATATAAATTCGACGACTGGATAAATCAGACGATATATAATATAAATTCGACGACTGGATAAATCAGACGATATATAATATAAATTCGACGACTGGATAAATCAGACGATATATAATATAAATTCGACGACTGGATAAATCAGACGATATATAATATAAATTCGACGACTGGATAAATCAGACGATATATAATATAAATTCGACGACTGGATAAATCAGACGATATATAATATAAATTCGACGACTGGATAAATCAGACGATATATAATATAAATTCGACGACTGGATAAATCAGACGATATATAATATAAATTCGACGACTGGATAAATCAGACGATATATAATATAAATTCGACGACTGCATAAATCAGACGATAGATTATATAAATTCGACGACTGGATAAATCAGACGATATATTATATAACTATAGTATATTTATTATATCAGGTATTATATTAGCATATTATAATAATTAGACTCAAATATTCGACGCACTGTAGTGTTATAAGAATGACGTGTTTTGCACGAGTTTGTATGCGATACTTTTATATTTAAACATGCATGTAATGGGTTTTTATTCGGGAGATTTTTTTTTTACATACTTCCTTTTTGTATTTATTTTTAACATATTGCATTACAATGTTAACCCATTGATACAGGAACGTTAACAAGTGCAAACAGTGGCGTAAAAACAATAAAGCTGTATAGTATCACCTGATAATTACGATTTTACATAGAATCTTATGGTGCGTGTCATAATTTGTCTATTGACTATAGTACAGTCACGTGATTTAATAATATAAAAAAAGTGATTAAGTATAACCATTTGTTCATACGACAGAAAAATAATTTTTTAAATTTTTATCAAAAGATACAGCAGTTAAAAAAAACGATCCGAAAAAAAGAGAAACATTTGATCCGTCGAGACAAATGGGTATAGATTTCCGGAGAAAAAAGGTCTTAAACGTTCTCTTTTTCTCAGGTATTTAGAATTTGACTTCTTTTTTTTTCTTTTTACCTTTCCGATTTCTCCAATCGTTCCAGTTATCCGTCCCATCAGTCTGTACGCGGCGAGCTTTACCAAAAACTGGCGGAGGAGAGGGGTGAGAACGGTATATATAAAATAAAAGTTTCTATAAATCTAACAAATAATAAGGAGGGAAAAAAATGAAATAAGGAGGGAGGAGTGAAGAAAATGAAAGAAAAACACAGTCAGGAAACTGCGAATGGGCTACTAAAAATATCTATAACTGAAAAAGATCGCGGTGTTGGAGAAAAAAAAATGGCGCAAAAGACTGTATGGCAAATGAAGGGTGAAGGAAGATCTGAACGAAAAACGGCTCAAAGCTAACGATCACTATCACGATCTATTTCCTGAATGCGATAAATTTTTTTTCTATATTTTTTACTCTTATATATCTTTTATGTTCCGTAGCCCACTCCCCCTGTGCCTCAGGTCCTCTTCTTGCTGTTCGTGGATAAGTACCGGGAAAATGACAGCCTTAATGTTCGATTAAAACGAAACGACCCGAGGATTGACGATGAATAGACGCCCACCCCTCTATAGCTTTATCTTTTGCTACTACTTCGCCCCCAACCCCACCCCGCTTGTTGCTTTAGTGACACCTCAGAATTGTCCCATACCGAAGATAAAACTGAAAAGAGGGTTTGATTTTTGGTTCCGCCCTCCCATTCCGAATTATTTCTTTGTTTTTTAAATCTGTTTGTAATATTCGAAAGTTCAAAGAAAGTTCGCAGAACCAGGGGGGGGGCAGAGGGGGCTATAGCCCCCCCTCACATATTATAGATTATGAGACATAGCACCCTTTCTAAGATGACAATTTCTCATTCAATATTTGTAAAATGAAATGTACAATTTATAAAAAAATAGATAGTAGATAGACATTATTAGTTTAGATAGTAATAAGATAGTACATGGTGCGTAGCCAGATTCTGCAACAAAAAATTAGCACGTTTTAAGAACTTTTTAAGTACTCAAAAAAGTATTTTTATTTATTTTGAAAAAAAAAATCATAATTAGGATCTATGCAGTAATAAAAATTATTTTTTTCTATCTTTTGAAGTTCATAAATATAAAATCAATAAAATTCAAAAACATTTTCAAAAATTCACAAAATCATGATAGAATAACTAATTTCTGATAAATATTGCAGAGAAAATTGCGAAAATCATGCATTTTTTTGTAATTTAGAAAGACAATCGACACGGCAAAGAAAAAATCTCTTTTTAAAATATATAAAACTAAGCACTTTTTACAAACCCCGAATAAAAAAAAGCACCTTTAGGGGCTTTTAAAAAACGTAAATCAAAAATAAGCACTTTTTAAAAACGCTACGCACCCTGTAGTAATAATAATAGATAGACATTACTATTTTAGATAGTAATAATAATAGTTACTTTTTATTAAATAATTACAATATAAAACAAGCACATATAAAACTAAAATTAATTAATCAAATTTAATGAATAAATTAATATTTGAAAAAACTGTATTAACATCAACTGTCATTCCACTATAAGTTTAAAAATAATGCATTTGAAGTTGAGTGGAGATGAATAAAAAGTATTTTATGAACGAATGAAAATTTGAACAAGATATATAGGGAGAGTATGAACTAATAGTAAGGAATTGAAAAAATACAATCAAAATATTTATTTTGCAAATGCAAAATTACAATTAACATGAACGTGTTTCGAGTAATTACAATTCTTAGGCAAAATGCTTTTCCTTTTATAACTACAAATTAGACAAAAATTATTAAAATGAAGCTGCAGAGCCCAAATTCATTTAGCAAAGCAGGCTTACAAAATATGACAAATACTTTATGCCACCCTGACAGTCATAAACCGTTATTAAAGGATATTTACTTGCGTCACCTTTCCTCCCCCTGTACCCCCTCTCATGGCAGTTATAGCATCGTCTGCACTTTCCCACCACCCCCTTCATCTCTGTTTGACAAATGAATTGGTGGCTTTCGCACGTGCGTTTGAAAGCCCGTAATTAAAGCGGGGTCACGTGATTGTGAAGTCTCTCTCTCTCTCGGCCCCCACCAGAGACTGAAACGTGGAAGAAGAATGGAAATCGCATCGTTGAAATTCTAAATCCACAAGTGGCAACAGAAGAGAAACGCAGACGACATAAGAGTTGATGCGGTATAAAATATCAAATGCTCAACGTCAGCATTTTATTTCTTTTTAACCCACTTCGTATTTTCTCATCATATCAAACGCCACAATTTCTCAAAGGTAGTGAAAATGATAATATGAATCACATGAAGCAAGCATTTAGTTAAAATATTAGAGAAATAAATCAAATATGACGCAGGAATACTTTATAAGTGAGCGCCTATTTTTCTTTTTGGTACGTAAAAACCTACGTCGAAGCATTCTTATGCTGATTTTAACGCATCGAAATATTTGATATCGAAGTCCTTGAAAGAAATATTCTTATGGGACTTGCATAATTATTTAGCATTAACCGAATTTCGTCTTATCCGATACACCATGAGAACAAATTATTGCGTACAATCCATATTATGTACTACATTAATGGATGCAAACGATACTTGAATACTATTATGAACCAAACAAATAAAAATAAGCTTAAAAGCTTCAACGCAGGAATACTTTATAAGTGACTATTTTATTTTAATTATTTTATTTATTTTCTAACAAAAGAAGAGAACAGAAATAGCATTCCTCACTATGTATGATTAGAATTTTATTCACATGCTTATTATCTGCACTGCGTCCACTTTCCTTTCATGTTAAGCGTGAAATCAGCTTGAGAATTTCATGTTAAACATGTAAAACACAACAATAATTTATTACTTACTCACAGAACCAAACATTTGTTTCATGTAAAGTGATATTTCGCGTTAAGCGATTACGCTTTAACGAGGTTCGACTGTAATAGGAGATATTCCTGTTGATTAGAGAGGAAAAAAAAGCCGATACTATTGTAAAAATGTCCATTATATAGTGAGTGGTCGTACCTCATTTATTTTATATGTTACCGGCAAAGTATGAAACTCCGGCATTGTATAGAATGACTAGGCATTGTATAGAATGCCTGACGTTTTTAGGCAAAGTATAAAATGTGAGAAGTATTTATTAGAAATGTGAGAAGTATTTATTTTATATGTTATATTAGAAGTATTAATGCCTAGGCAAAGTAATAAGTATTATTACTTACTTATTACTTTGCCTAGGCATTGTATAGAATGCCTAGGCATTCTATACAGTGTCGGATGCTATTTAGGCGAAGTATGAAATAAACGTCCTGATGAGGTTATTATGTAAATGATGTGCATGTTGCTGTGAATGAGCGAAATCGGTTATTGTTGACAATCCCATAGTCGCTTTGGTGAATGTCCGAAATATTTATTACATCCGATTTGATATTAATTTATTCGTGGATTATAATTACATTTATTCGATATTTTAATACTTACTGACGATAGATCGGAAGAAACATCAGTCTTTAGAATATCGGGCAAATGTATACCGGGCAATGGCGCTTAACTAGATCTAGTATATATTTCGGACATTTACCAAAGGTCCAGTCATAGTAATTCTAGTTAAGTGCCATTGCCCGGCACACATTTGCCCGGTATACCTTACACTGATGTTTTTTGTAAAGTCAAGTGCCACTGCCCGGTATACCCTACACTGATGTTTCTTCTAATCTATCGTATTAAAATATCGAATAAATGTAAAACTACTAATTTCGGTCATTCACAGTAACATGCATTTCTCAAAAATAAAAATGTTATTCTGCAAAAATACTGAGAGTGCCATTAAAAATCATTTATTCAAAATGTGGAAAGAAAATTAAAAAGTTATGCAAAACAAAATTTAAGCCTTTCTTATTAAGGGAAATAAAATTTTCCTATAAAAAATATGAAATTAACCTACTTATTGCAACATGGCAGGTTTGGATGACATTTTGAATTACATTTCATTAAATTTTTCCATGTAAATTTCATTAAATTCCGCCATTATATAGCATTATATATAGCCATTATATAGCACAGTAAACAAAATAATTTTTGTTATTAGTCAAAAGTTAAGAGTCACGCGTTAAAAGTCGCGAGCCTTGAATATTTGAAACGAATCGGAGCTGTATTTTATACTTTGCCGGTTTCTCATTTGGCAATCTATAGAATACCTAGGAAATGTGTGAAATATAAATCATTTCATACTTTGCCGGCTAATTTTATGCATTCTATACAATGCCTAGTCATAGAATGCCGGATTTCATACTTTGCCGGTAACATATACAATAATCTAAAATTACCTTTGGAATATTAGATCATGAAAAACATCAGAAAATTTGACTTTTCCGTAGTTTCTAAAGGTTTTCCGTTTTTCCTTTACCGTAGAAAAATAGTATAAGTTGACTTTGAATGTAACCTTAAAAAAAGAAAAACAAACAATACAAAACTTAGTTTAAGAATTATTCCGTAATACTTATGTTGCGGCAAGTGCATGCGTTTTGCGATTTATTAACAACCCATGAATTAATTCCATGCAACCGATATGTATAAAAAAGTCAAACGAATATTTTCCTCTTAATTTTAAATTAAAATTTAAAACATAAATTGCACACAAAAGTTTCATTTAAAAAAGAGCAAATTTAGGTTTACAATAACAAATCATAATGCTCTTAATCCTTATGTCCATTTTTCGCATTGACCAACCGATAAAATCCAATGAAAATTTTAAAAATAAAAACCATGTTTCTTATAAATATAAATGAAATTCAATGTTTCCATGAAAACTACAAAATTGAAAACTCTTTTGAAAAATATTTTAATCCTTTAGTGAATTCGCTTTATTGATTCCATCACATCAAATAAATTGCGATCTTTTAAATAATTCTAACAGGATGCAAAACAGTAAAAAAAAATACCTTTTGCAATAAATTGTAAGAGACAGTGCTTGAAAATATAACATAGGGAGAAATAGAATATTATCGGAAGATATTCCGCTGATGGGGCGGGCGTAGAATAAAGAATTATTCGAAATCCATTTTATCTTCAAAAGTTAAGCTTATTTAAAATACTTATGTAGTCGAAATTGAATTTCCGAATATGTCGGGTGAAAAGTTTTGGATCAAAATCGTTTTTATTTGGGAAAAATCCGCGTCTTAACGGAGCGGTAAATATACAATTAGGAATATAAGATCTATTTTTTAAACCTAATTTTTGCTAAATATTTTTTTTAATCTTATAATAGTCTTTTTTTTTTAACTTTAATTTTTTTGGAAATGTAAGGAAGAAAAAAAAATTTTTTTTTTTGAAATCGCATTATTCAAACATTCACTTCTGTTCAACGAGCATGTTTGTGATGATTCAAAACATGCTCGTTACTTTTGTACCCTTTTTTTTCAATTCGTACTATTAGTTCAGACTCGCCCTATTATCTTGTTCAAATTTTCAATTTTTAAATAAAATACTTTTTATTCATCCACTACAAATTCAAATACATTTTTTTTAAACTTGTTGTTAACACTTGATGTTTATACAGTTTTTTTTCAAATATTAATTCATTCATTAAATTTAATTGAATAATTTTAGTTTTATATGGAAGAACATTCTTTTAATTATTTAATAAAGAGTAACTAAAATAAAAAATTTCTTTGTTGAGCTAAGTAGTAATTGACTGTAAAAAAAAATTATATTGTTTAAAGCATGGATACTTTTGTTTGTTAAACATATGGATATTTTAATATTTCTTGAATAGACTATTTATTGCATTTAGTAGAGTGACCACCCTTATTAGGTCGTTGACCTAAGTAATATAGGTATAGAAAAAATAGTGCGTGGAATCCCTCCGCGCGGAAGAAGTGAAACTTCGTAATGTGGAAATAAAAATAGGAAGGGGTAGAAATTGATTTTTAGTGAAAGCATGTTGTTTCTTTAAGACAAATTTTATTAACAATGCTTACAATTCACAATTGATCGCATCTTTTAATTATCATTTTCGAGTGGATAAATATCCAAATCAATAACAGCTACAATGGGATAACTAAAGTAAGGTACGAAATGTTTGAGTTTTTCAATATTTCTTGCAAAAACTGCATCAATGGTAGTTCCCCCCTTGGTTGTTGGTTCATTCCTACCATTTATCATTTCCAATGCAAATTTGTCTTTAAGGAAGGTTAATAATGTTTCAGCTTCAGGTAACGAAAAATTCACATTAAAATCTCCTGCAAGGATCACAGGCCGCTCACAATAATCAATTTCTTCACCGTCTGCCAGAGCTTGTGAACCTGCAGTGGATAGTGGCAATAAAGATTTTGCAATAAATAGTTTAATATCCCTCATGGCTGCATTTGGTGGAATATAAATGGCAATTAGAAAAGAGAAAACCTAACAATCCGTGGGATTGTTTTCACTCATTTCTTACAATTGTTATCCACTGAGTTAGAAAATAAAAAATACTACCCTATTAAATTATATGTCTATCAAATCAAACTAAAATATTTATAGAAAAACAATACTTTTATTATTTTTATGCTAGTGAGAACCAAAACAATATGGAAATGAATGACGGAAAACTGGATCGTGATTTCCCATCCAATAAAAATGTAGCGTTAAACGTTTAACGCAACCTTGTTGGAAGTCGCATAAGAAGTATCACTTCAAAAACAAGAGAGCAAACCTTTTGTAACCTGTTTATCTTGTACATGAAACAAGTGAAATTTGTTGAGTATTGTAATAAAATGCTATTGGGTATACTATAGCCTACGTCACAGGTTGTGTTATTCCTACTAAATTTAACCCATGAACGGCATTTTCTGCGAGCCTAACTTCAAGCCACAAATAAACAAACGAAGTGTTTGATCGTTTAAATAGCTGCTCGCCAGATTTTATTGCATTATAAAGAAAAGTAATTGATATTCGATTTTTGATTAATAATTGATTTATGTGGATAGTGGCATAGAGTTTAGCATTGCGTCATGGTAAATGTTATTCCTAAGTGGAAGTAGTTGTGTTTTTTTTATATTATACCCAATTGCACAAATAATATTTTTATATAATAGGGAGAGTGTGAAATAAAATAGTAGGAATAGAATATTTTACTAATAAATAATGCCTTTAAAATGTTTTTAACAAAAGGCATTATTTTATTATAAAACAGTATCCGTGTCCTAATCTTTGAATAAGGTTTTGTCATGAAGCAATACGAAACTTGTCTATAATACAAAGAAAAGTTTTTTGATATTTGGGTAAACTAAAACCATCGAGACATTGAAGTTCTGGTACAATATTTGAAAAATAAATACAATAGAATGAGAAAGCATATCTGATTCTTTTCTTACAAAAAGAAAAAAGTCATAGTGCTGGCTTAAAAAAAAAAAAAAAAAAGATTGTCTCGTTTTATATAAGACTCTGAATAAAAAGACTTTTGAAAGAGTCATATTAAGAATAACGTAAATATAATCTTGGATTCAACGCCAAATAAATAAAGATATTTAGAATTGAAGAGGTTTGTGAAGTGGCATTTTAGGGAAAAAACTTGGATTTCTGGGTAGCTATTTTAGTTTTATTTAAATAGTAATTTTAAAATTCTTCGTAATATATAATATCTTTGTAATATATATTACCTTGTCATATTCCTTGTAATATAATACTCAGCCAGGTTTTATATTACAGGGTACTATAGCACCATACCAAAAGAAATTATTTTAGGCCAATTAGGAAGCAAATAATGACGCATTATATATAACTATGAATGTGTATATATATCTATATAATAGTGTGTTAAATAGTGTTAAAATGAAGAAATTCTTGCTTAATATACGGCATTCATGCATGGCCCTACATCTCTCCTTATATTAACACATAATATTCAAATTCGACCATGTATTATAGACAAGGTACTATAGTACAAGGTACAAGTACAAGGTACTATAGAACCGTACCAAAAGAAATTAGTTTAGGGCAATTAGAGGGCTGACAATGTGGCACTATATGTAACGATGTATATATACATATATATATATATATATATATATATACAGATANATATATTGTGTTAAATAGCTTTACAATGAAGAAATTTATTTTAGTTACCGCTAATTCTATAAAGAGGAAGATATTTTTTTTGTATCACCTCCATTGTTCTTTAAAAATAATATTCATGCAAAACCATGCAGAAAGGAATTCATGTAAACCGTAGAGTTATGAATTCAGGTAAACCATGGAGTAATGAATCTTGGTAAACCATAGAGTAATGAGTTTAGGTAAACTTAGATTAAACCAAGTTTCAAATGCAGAAAACAAATGCTTTCAAAATATAGAAATGCTAACAAATTATGACAGGTTTGTTTTCCCTTTGCATAATCTAGGATTGACTGCATTTTGATCTTTCAAACTTTTTTTTCTTTCAACGTTTGGAACTCCATGACTTACTGTAAGTTTGTTTGAAATTACTTTTTCTATACTTTAAGTCAATTATGTAGGGGAAAATGAAGATGTTAATGAAGTATTTCTCCATTGGTATGGCCTCCTCTTTTCACAAAACTTCTTTTTGCTCAAAACCATCAAAATCATTACACATATTCAGTTTTCTTCACTAACACAGCAAAACTCCTAGCCGCAATGGCTCAGGGGTTAGAGCGTTCGCCTTCCAATGAGGTGAACCAGTTTCAAATACCAGCGATGGCTGGTTGATACGAATTTCGCATCCGGCTTGCACCGACCACAGTGCTGACTTGAAATATCCTCAGTGGTAGACGGATCATGGGTTAGAGTCTTCTTGCTGTCAGGCTACCCGTGGGAAATTTTCGTGTTTTTTCTCTCCGTGTAACGCAAATGCGGATTTGTTCCATAAAAAAAGTCCCCCACGAAGGCAAATTTCTCAAAACACTTGATACAGGAGTTCCTTTGTCTTCTGGATTGGGTTCAAAGTTACAAGGCTTGTCGTCAGGCTAACCGTGGGGAGGGGGGAGGGAGCTCTCGTGGTCTTCCTCCAAGCAGATCACCGAAGTCAAACATCACTGACTGCTGTCAGTGTGCGGCTGTTGACCTTTTGGATCAGCCTGCGTAAGGACCGAGGGTGTGCGGTATGGGTCCTCGTTAAACTGTTCTACCGTAAAGTGCTCGACTTCGCGTGCAGGTCGTCGGGCTACCGAAGCGGGGGAGTCATCCCCTCCGCAGAGGATCAAAATTGAGATGGCATGTCTTCGGATCATCCTCAGGGATGTTTCTCAGACCGTCGCCAATAGCCCCTTGTGCAGCTCTAGTGCGACGTGAATGAACTACAACAACCTCGTGGTCTTCCTCTCTATGTAACGTAAATGCGAGTTAGCTGCACCAAAAAGACCCCCACGAAGGCAAATCTCTACCAATGCTTAATCCAGGAGTTCACTTGTCTTCTGGATTGGGTTCAAAATGACAAGGCTACGGAGTGGAACATGAGTAGTGGTAAACCCAAACATTGGATCGGCTGTTCAACGACGAATATAAAAAAAATTTAAAAAAAAAAATAGAAAAAAAACCAACTCAACTCCGGCAAAATAAAATAAATAAATAAAATATTTTCGAATTCTAAGCGGCCAACGATATAATTTTTACCCATCCACAACTAGAATTGCAATCTCAAATCTACTTTTAATCTCAATCATTTTTGAAGTTAGAAAGATCTCAAAAACCGTTATTGATATTAATTGCCAAGAATGTTATTGAACATTTTTTTTTAAACTAGAAAGAAGAAAAACCAAGAAAAATAAAATACTTTCTGGAACTTTATTGCTGTTGCCTACATTGCTTTTCTGCCCTATCTCCCCGGGTAGAAAAACTGCCCGTTTTGAAGCGAAGGCAATAAATCGTGAAAAGTAATTATTTTCCGATATAAAGTAAAATAGGCCAGATGATTGTAAGCAAAGAATGCCCAACATATTATTATTACGGAAAAAAATAAAGCATATACATATAGATATAAGTTTGCTTTTCTTCATATTTATATATGTTGAAAATAGTAGTTTTCTTTAGAGAAAAATTTCACTTTAGAGAATAAAGAACTTTTTATGTGTGAATATTGTTTTTATGCGTAAATATTTTCTAAAAAAATGGATTCTAAAAAAATAATGGATTACTGAAAATTAAAATAAAGCAGATACATATAGATGTAGGTTTTTTCCTTCATATTTATATGTTTAAAACAGTAGTTTTCTTTAGAGAACGAAGAACTTTTTAAAGGTGAATATTGCAGTATATTGTTTTCATGTATAAATATTTACTGAAGTTAAAATATGTACGCTTTCTTTTCTTCAGATACAAGTTTCTTTCCTTCATAATATTTATATGTTGAAAGCAGTAGGTTTCGTTAAAGAAAAATTTCACTTCAGAGAATAAAGAACTTTTTATGTGTGAATATTGCAAAATATTGTTATAAAAACAATATTTTGCAATATTCACACATAAAAAGTTCTTCATTCTCTGAAGTGAAATTTTTTATGTGTAAATATTTACTGATAAAATAAAATAAAGCATATGCATATAGATATTCGTTTTTTTCCTTCGCATTTACATGTTGAATGCAACAGTTTTCCTTAGAGGAAAATTTCGCTTATTGAATATTGTAAAATATTGTTTTCATGTGTAAATATTTATGACTACAATAATTTACACAGATGTAAATAGTTATTTTATAGAACTTTTAATTTTCTGGAGTACAATTTAACCTATGCAATTTCTTTCTTTGATTTTTTAAAAATAAAATAACCGGTTAAAAGGAATTTATTTTCCTCTAATTTTTTTTGGTATTATTATGATTTTTAAAACTACCTTTAATAACTCGTGGTCTAATGATTGTATGATAAATATACGACTTCTTTAAGTTCTGATTTTTTCGGAACGATGTAAATGACCGATTTCTCTTATATTTGTATTTTGAGGTATATAATTTTCTTTTAAAGTATGTAATTTTTTTACTATTATTAAATAAACTAATAAAAATATTACATAATTAATAAAAATTATATTTTGAAAGGAAATATCTTTGTATAAACGAATTTTATGATTGTATGAGAAAAAGTTTGATACGTTTAAAAAATTCTCAAGATATTGTGACAGAGGCAAAAAGTAAAATTTAAATCAAGGGGTCCAAACTTAGGTCCGTTCACGTGACCAAACTATTTGGATTATATTTCCCAGATTGGCTTGTACCCTCTATATTTTGGGGGTCAGAAATGCGAATGCGTTGAAAAACAGGTATGTTTATTCAGAGAAATGATGATTCTGCGTCTGATTTCGTAACTTAAAATATCATCTTCACTAATTACTGATGTCAACTAATTGATGTCACCCTCTCTAAATATTAATATTGAGTGCGTGAAAATCCAATCGTTAGATTTAAAGTTAGTCAGCATTGTACACATTCCTTCCTCGTCAATATTTGATAGCATTTCTGCTCTTTCAGGCTTAGATATTACATTCCTATTACGCTCTCTTCATTTCTGACAAGGATTTAAAATATGTATTTTGATAGCGGTCTTTACAAAACACCTTGCATATTAGTGGTGGTTATTACGGAACACCGTGCCGAAACTTCCTGGTGTTTGTGTAGCTTACGTCAAGAGAATTTTGAGAGCCGCGATGGCTCCGGGAATAGAGCTTTCGCCTACCAATGAGGTGACCCGGGTTCGAATCCCAGCAATAGCTGGTCGATATGAATGATGCATCCGGTTTGCACCGACCACATTGATGGCGTGAAATAGCCTCAGTGGTAGAAGAATTATGGGTTAGTCTTCTTCTAACTATCAGGCTAACCGTGGGAAGTTTTCGTGGTTTTCCTCTCCATGTAACGCAAATACGGGTTACTTCCATCAAAACGTCCTCCACTAAGGCAAATTTGCCCCGATACTTGATCCAGTAGTTCCCTTGTTTTCTGTATTGTGTTCAAAATGACAAGGTCATGGAGTTGAACATTAGTAGTCGCAAAAAAAATTAGTAATGGAAGAAATTTTTCGTCATAAATTCTCTTTCTCATTCATTACTAATTTAAAATTTAAAGTGTAAGTTCGTAAGTAAAAGTAAGTTCAGAAGAACCTAGATTAAGCCATGAAGTTTCAAATATTGAAAAGACAATTTTAAAATGTACAAATAAATTATGAGAAAATAACTTAGGATTAAGCAACAACGGAGAAGTTCTCTTCCAATAATTTGTTTGCATTTTAATATTTCGGAGTATTTTTTTTCCAGCAATTTAAACTTCAGGACATACTCACTCTAGATTTGCCTGAATTTATTTTTTCTTTCTTTTAAATTTTAAATTAGCAATGAAGGAAAGGATAATAATAAATATGAATGGAGTAAAAATATATTTCATTTACTATTTTAAAAATAAGTCAAAATCTACACTGGACTAATACGCACCTGAAATATTAAAAATTGGTAATAATATTAACAGGGNTTTTCAATTTTCTCAATGAATACGTAGAGAATTATTTTATAACTTGAGAGGTGTTGAAGGCGTGCTATTTCTCATAAGGGTGAGATTAAGAGGATGCCATGCCGCAGAAGAAAAGTTTCATCAAAAATTCTCTTTCTCATTCATAACTAATTTAAAATTTAAAGTGTAGAAAAAGTGAGTTCAGACAAACCTTGAGTTAGCCATGAAGTTTTAAATACTGAAAAGAAAATTTCAAAAGATACAAATGCAAACAAATTGTGAGAAGATAACTTAGGATTAAGCAATTGGTGAAGTTCTCTTCCAATAATTTGTTTGCATTTTAATATTTCGGAGTATTTTTTTTTTCAGCAATTGAATACTCACTCTAGATTTGCCTGAATTTATTTTTTCTTTCTTTTGAATTTTAAATTAGTAATGACGGAAAAAGAGAATTTGTGACGAAAATTTTCTTCCACGTTCTGGCGTCCTCTTAAGGATAATAATAAATATGAATGGAGTAAAAATATATTTTATTTACGATTTTAGAAATAAGTCAAAATCTACACTGGGCTAATACGCACCTGGAATATTAAAAATTGGTAATAATATTAATGTACAGTCCCTTTCCCAAATTATGAGACTCCTTGTAAGATTCTATGTATAATCTTAATTATCAGGTGATACTATACAGCTTTATTGTTTTTACGCTACTAAAACCGGTTTGCAGTTGTTTACGTCCATGTATCCATTGGATAAATTACACGATATATAATATAAATTCGACGATTAAATAAATGAGACTATATATTACATAAATATAGAATATTTATTATATCAGGTATTATATTAGTTTATTATAATTATAAGATCAAATTATTAGACGCACTTTAATGTTTTAATAATGACATGTTTTGCACGAGTTTATAGACACAATACTCTAAACTTTAACGTGAAATAACTATATTTATTAGTAAACAGTGATTTCATAAATGATTCAATAGCAAGAAATAAAAGGAATCGGGTTTTAAATTAATATTACCGAAGGGGAATTCTATAATTTATTTTCTATCCGTATATATTAAAATAAATTTTATTAGTTAATATAATTTCTTTTAAAAACCTGTTTTTTTCGATTTAAGAAATTCTATACTTTGATGTCACTGTTTAACAAAGCTGAAAATTTTTCTTTTACAATATCTTGATAACATAATTTGCGTTAAAAATTACTTTCTGAAAAGTCGAAAAAAGAAAAGCACCCGGCACTCTCGAAACTTCATTTTGCAATTATCTCTTTAAAATCACTGACTTGATAATTGATTCAATTATAGTAAATGGAATTGTTTACTAAAAAAAAGCTTTATTATATTTTTTATATATATGTATATATTTTACAACGTATTTTTAGTTATGTCGAAAATGGAAATTAAAGATCTCTTAAGTTTTTTCTTTCATGTATTCTTATAGGATATAAGTGTATATCGAAAACTTTTTTTTTAACTCGAAATTGTAAGTAGTTTAGAAATTAACAATGGGAATTGACTCACTTTCAATTGACTCACTTTCTGGTTGAGAGCTTTTAGAGGTGGAAGCATGATGGTCTGGGGAGGAATTTCAATAGGATATCGCTTTGAGCTGCACATCTACAGATGGGGTCCCTAAACCCTATCGTTAAACTATCAATCGTATTTATCCTCTAGAATCTTGTTTAATCAATATGAATGCCTCTACGACAGTTTCTCACCAGCTCTCAATTGCGCTTGGAAATACAACATATATCTAGATTTGCGTCTTGGTTACTGCTGTTTTTCTAGATTTGTTTTTCCTCTTTATTTCATATTACATTATTAGGTAGTTTTTTTTCCCTTCAAATTTGTTTTCTTGTGAGTCTTGAGAATGGGTGCCTATTTTTGAGCGCTCGAAACATGTAGACTTTTTTCAGTTTCGTAAATCATGAAGCACGCGATGTGTTCTCATTATCAAGTATAAATTGTCTTCATCATTTCTAAAGCAAATTAATCTTATTTGTCTTTANAAAAAAAAAAAAAAAAAAAAAAAAAAAAAAAACTCTGTTTTCACGAATAGGGTTTCAAATTAGGTGGTCTTTTCTGTAAAAGATCACATTAGCCGAATTTTGTTAAAAAGTTCTGTTTTATTTTAAAAAAACACCGGTCTTTATTGACTTTTTAATATTTTATGTTTTATTATTCAAAAATTAACATGCATGCATTTAAAATAATTTTATTAATGAGTATACAGTAAAATAATATAAGTAAAACATGTTATGATATTAGTTTTACTTCTTCTTAAGAGCGTTTATTCCGTAAATAAATAAAATTTTATTAATTTTAATGACGTTATTGCTGCTCCATATTAGTTACAATAGCAGACATTTTTGTCTGAAATTGTTTTTGACCTATTTTAAACATGTTTTGGAATATAGTTATATTTTATAAATTGTAGTAAATCTTCGATAAATTATGCATTTTCTGTAAAACTGTGCATTATCTAGTCGGAGTAGTTATTGCCTTTTCTTACGCTGAATTTTGTAGTTGCATAATTAGTAATAATAGATAATTTTGCATTATTCATTTACTAGTGTTGCATTAAAAAATTTGATTTTTAATTGTAGTTCTAAGTAGTTAAAAATTATTGTTCTTAATGGCTTCCAAGTTTAAAGCTGTAGCTTCAAACCATTTCAAAAGTGCAAAATGACTGCTCTAAATTGTTCCTTAGTTGCAAACACATCAATGTTGCGAATAATTATCAATATAATATTTGCAACAATATTTTAATTATGCCATTTTATATTGCAACAATTTTTAAAAAATATAATAGTTCTAGTAAAAGACGGGGTTTTTAATCGTAGCCGGTCTTTTTTAAATGGTTTAAACCTGAAGAAAAAATGACCGTCTTTTTTTGGTCAGGTTAACATTTGTCAATCCTGTTCTTCATATTCGTAATATAATGGCTTCTAAATTATTGGCCATAGATGGCGCCACTGGAAAATAAAGAACTATCGCATCCCTTTCCATAATAGCTAACGACGATAACAACAACTCCTAAAGAATTATTTTAATTGCAGGAAATGTTTGAATTTTTCCTGATCCCTAATTAAATACTCGTTAAAAAAAATAAAAATTTAAAAAAAATATTTATTCTCGAAATAGCAGCTTCTTCAGAATGCATAATAAATCTACAGAACGCGAAAATATTTAAATCATCAAATATTACGTTTGTTAAGACAATTAAGAGATTTCGCATCAATTCGTCACGGAAACAATTTTAAAAAAAACTTTGTAAAATTTGGTAGCAGCAACGATTTGTCGTGAGCAAAATTCGTCAACAGTCGAATTAAACACAGGCTCACAATTTGTCGAAAGCACAATTCGTCGCAGGCAAGCCTAGTCATAGCGACAATTCCTGGTGAGCACAATTTCTTGCGGTTTTGATGTAATATATCTTCTTGCGAAGACAAAACTCTTGTCCATAAAAGCTTAAAAAATACGAAAGCATCCAAGAGAGGTCCCAAATCAAAATTTTTGATGTTTTTCAATTGATGGGCCAACATAATCTTGATGGTAACCATCAATAATTCCATCATGAACCATTATATTTTTTGATGGTAACCAACATAAGTAACCATAACCCCAATGTAGGAATTCGGTCAGATTTATGATGGTCCAACATAAGAATAGCAACTTGTTTTGATGGTTTATTCAAGTTGAATCATCAAATATTTCCATCATAGTTTCTTAGGAATCAAATGTTATAACCATCATGAACAACCATCATCCCAATTTCCAAGGAATTCAGACTGAATTATAATGGTTCAACATAAAAAGAAACCCCCAAATTGTTTTGATGGTGTATTCCTGAGAACCAACAAGAATTCCAATTAAACCATCATAGAAATATATAGTTGTAACCATCACGGATCGTCAAAAATTGTTGGCCCATGCGAATCAAACTTGAACCATCAGAAATTTCTATCATAGTCTATAAAAGAAACAGGGTTGGCAAGTTTTTGACACATGACGGTTTTTACCGGTTTATACCATGGTTTTTACCGTCATGTCAAAAAACCCTCTGTCAAAAACGTCAAAAACCCATAGTTTTGGTTAAACTCTATTTTTTATTTGAGTTAACTGCTTATAATTTAAAATTAATTCATTTTTGGGCAATAAAATTAGAAAAAAAGTTGTTAAAAGATATTTAAGAACAGATTCTTGCATTTTTCCAACATGATTATATCAAAACATACTATTTGAAGTAAAATATGAGGATACTAAACAAAATTTTCAACATTTCCAAGCATCATTTTGTTTGGCTTATTACATTACTGAAGAATGTCAAGTCATTCTTGACTTAAAAGAGTTTGTTAGTAGTTGCAAGTTTTGAAAGTTTTGTTTAGCTTATTTATAATATTTAAGAAATGCCAAATTTTAAATTCTTCTTTTTAGTTCTTGAATTTATTAATAGCTCCAAGCTTTTTTGTTTGTTTATTTCTAACAATTAAGAAGTGCAAAATTTTGAATCCTTTTAAAATCCAGCTATAATGATAAAAGTATATGAATGTACTTCTTAACTATATATGAATGTATGAATGTGGAACTATATGAATGCATATGCATGTGGAACTATAAGAATACATGTATATAGTTGCAAAATCAATAGCAATGATTTACAACATTCATTTATAAAGGCAATTATGTGAAAATAATATAAATATTGCCCGCTACATGCCATAAATTGAAGAAAACAGTAGGTTTTTGACCGTTTTTACCGGTAAAAACACGGTTTTTACCACTGTCATGTCAAAAACCAGTTTTTGACGGCAAAAACCCAACCCTGAAAAGAAACATAAAAAACCAAATGTTTTTAATAGAATGTTTTACCAAATGTTTTACCTCCTGAACCAACAAGACTTTCCATTATACAATCGTGGAAAAGTATTGGTGTACCATTATAAATGAACCATCACGAATTTCCATAATTTACTAGAAAGCAAATGTTGGAATGATCATGAACAATCATCATCCCAATGTAAGAATTCGGACTGATTTATGATGATCCAACATAAGAAAAAAATTGTTTTGATTGTATATTTCTGAGAACTAACCAGAATTCCCAATAAACCATCATGGAAATGCATAGTTAGAACCATCATGGACCATCACGGATCATCATGGACTGTTGGTTCATGAGAATCAAACTTATCTTGATGGTTAACCATCATACTAATAAAGTAACATTTTCCAACATGGAATGATGGAAGTTGGTTGACATATCAAACACCATGGACGCATAATGGAAAATGTTGGATGATGACGACCATCAAATGATGCTGAAAGATCATGAATCGCACTAAAACCATCAAAATGTTTGGATGGGACCATCAAGAATTTTGACTTGGGGTGGGTTTTATTCATTGGTTCTTCTTAGAAGAGGGGGGAGGTTCATATAAACAATGCGTTAGGCACTAAATGAAAAATGATTGTTGTGTCTAGTAGTCCCTAGCATCCAGCATAACAATTTCGTGAAAATATTTATTGGTTGTTAAGTATTTTTATTTAGCAATTATCTTAGCTAAGCAAAATATTATTTGCTTTTTTTAACATTCATTTATTAACATATTTATCACAATAAATCAAACTCAGCCTTTGTTGTTGAAAATTTTCCAGATAGTGCAAGTTTAATTTTTTTGAGCTTAATAAAACTCTATAACATATTTTTAGCAATAATTTTTATTTCTTATTTTTTCTTCATTTAGTTTTAGTTCTTGAAGCCGTATTTTTTTTTTAATTATAAAAAAATTTTAAGTTTCTAAATTTAACTACCACATCCGAAATATTCCAGATAGTGCGAATTTAACTTTTTTAAGCTTTATAATAATCTAAAATATATTTTCAGTGATCATTATTTTTTCTTATTTTTCTTCATTTAGTTTCAGTTCTTGAAGCCGTATTTTTTTAATTGCACAAAAGAAGTTTCTAAATTTAGCTACCACCTCCTAAATATTCCAGATAGTGCAGATTTAATTTTTTTAGCTTAATAAAACTCTATAACATATTTTGAGAAATTATTATTATTTCTTATTTCATTCAGTTTCAGTTCTTGAAGTCGTATTTTTTTAAAATTCCTAAGAGAAGTTTCTAAATTTAGCTACCACCTCCGAAAATTTCAAGACTTTTACGATGGACACTATGGGCGTTTCGTCGCGGAAACTGGGACTTTTGGTGATATAAAGTTTAAGCAAATTATTGAAATATTATATAAACGAAATATTAAAAAAAAACAGAATATTCTATTTTTATTCTATTTTTTGTTAACCACATGATTATCGCTTATTTCTCTAAATTACAACTTACTATTAAAATTAATATTCACTGTAATCAATGTCAAAAGGTATTGCATTTTTTATTTCCTTCTCACAAAAACTTCAACGATTGTTCAAACATTTTTGTTCTAGAAATTTCTACCTTTTATTAAGTACAGAGCTACGTTATTCAATATGTAGACAAAAACAGTCTACTCTATTTAGATAATTTAAATCAAAATAATGATGTAATAGGTACCAAATATACTAATATATGTACAAAGTATTATATTGACATATTGTTAATTATTAAAACTGGTAGGTTTTAATACCGATACTGTTTAAAGAAAAGTGTCCTACGACCTCCCGAAAGGGAAGTGTTTTTGTGAAGATTACTTGATAGTGGTAAAATTTGACTATGAGTGACCGCGAGCAATATTATCCTGCCGAATGATTCTGAATATTTAATCTCTATTCTGCTGTTAATAAGCTATAAAAGCTTGTTTTGCTTAATTTAATAACGTAAAGCCACCAGGAAGGTCAACAAATATAAATAAAGAACTATTCGAAATTATTTTAAATTTATATTAATTAACCCTTTAGATTTGTGCATGGATTTGTACTGATTTATTGATTATATTCTTTTTTGTTCACGACGTACCAAGAACGAGTATTTTATTTTTTTCATCTTTTTTATGTGGCATAAAAATACATAAAACGTTAAAAAATATAATAAAATGACATATTTCTAAATAAAATGTTGAAAAAAATATTCTTGAAAGTACAATTTTGATAACAGATTTTTTCGATTTGAAATATTTCTAGAAATTAAATTTCATTATTACATTTTTCTTCCCTTTTTAATGTTAAAAATAAAACGGCAAATTTTTTTTTTACATAATATTTAAATGTGTAATATTTAAAAGAAAAAAGATTGTTTACCAGAAGCAGACGATTTCAAACCATATTAGCAAAACAGAGAGAAATAAATAGAACAGTTTTTACGAATCTTGATAATAGATTTTTTCGATTTGAAATATTTCAAAGAAAATAAATTTAATTATAACATTTAATTTATTTTCCTTTTCAAGGTTAAAAATGAAACGGCAAAACAAATTTTTACATAACATTTAAATATCTAAAATAAAAAAAGATAGCTTACCAGAAGCAGACGATTTCGAAACCGTATTAGCAAAACACAGGGAAATAAATAGAACACAGTTTAGTCGTCCAAAAACAAAACAAAAAGAGCAACAGATAGAGTCTCTCGAGGAACAAAATAAAAATTCACTACTCAAACACTCTTCACGGAGTTAAATAAATTAAATACTTTTTTTTTATAATGACAGACGCGAAAACTAATGAAGTGCCAAACGATCCTGAAATTTTTCCGAGTGGCATCATGTTGATCGACAGACGATTGTCAACAGAACCTCATCGAACGAAGTGCCGAAGAGCACTAAACGCCATTCGCTAGAGAAGTCTTAAAAGGGGGTGTGAGAATCGCGTAAAAACGCAGTTGCGCAAGCGCGTTATTTGTTTGTGGTGTTGTTCCTTGGATCCTGTGCTATTAGTCAAGACGGGCAATATAATTACAAAAGTCACTCTTAACTTGAAACGGAAGGATGATATTAAAATTCTTTCGATTGACTTTTCTTATTTGCTCTTTTTTCTTTTTCTTTTTTACAAACTCTTGGGGACATCCTGTCGACGGATTAAGACGTTTAAATTTCTCATTAAAACATTCATCATCTCTCTCGGCACGTTTTGCAAACGATAACTTTTCCATTTCGAAGTTTTTTTTTTTCCCGTCATTCATCTTGAATTGTTGATATCATTAAAATAAATATACGTCTCTCCAAGTTTTTCCTTTTTACAAATGTCAAAGAAAACACAACTAAGAATTCAGCGTATAAAAGATATAATTTATGTTTGAAGAGAAAAGTTCCTTGATCTTAAGAAAACAATTCTTTTTTAAATATGAAGCCTGTTATTTTTTATATATATATAAATCCGTCAAGAATGTTCTCATCAAAAATTAATTTTACCAAGTTTTATTTAATTTCGAAATAATTTTTTTAAAAAAAGATATGAATATTACATTTTCATGAACACAATTTTATGCCCGTAAGGGTGGAATATTGCAATGAAAAACAATTTTCGATTACAGTCCGTGACCAAATTATTAGACGCACTATAAGATTCTTTGTAAAATCTTAATTATCCGATGATAGCATTATTGTTTTTACGCGTCAGAAACCGGTTTGCACTTGCTTACGTTCGTGTTTCAATGGGTTAAATTAGACGTTAAATTACACAATGGGTTAAATTAAATATACAATATAAATTCGATGATTGGATGAATTAGACTATATACTATATAGAATAATTATTATATAGACTATATACTGATAATTATTATAAATATAGAATAATTATTATATAGACGATATACTGGTATAATTATTATAAATATCGAATAATTATTATATAGACGATATACTGATATAATTATTATAAATATAGAATAATTATATAGACGATATACTGATATAATTATTATAAATATAGAATAACTATTATATAGACGATATATAATTATTATAAATATTGAATAATTATTATAAATATTGAATAATTATTATATCAGGTATTATATTAATATATCATAATAATTAGATCAAATTATTATAAACACTGTAGTGTTTTACTAATGACATGATTTGCACGAGTTTATAGGCAATACTTTTATATTTAAACATATATGTAATGAGTTTTTAATCAGATTTTTTTATTTACTTCTTACTAGCATTTGTATCTTACGAATTGCATTACAATTATAATCAATTAATACAGGAGCGCAAGCAGATGCGAGTAAAAACAATACAGCTGTATAGTATCACGTGATAATTATAATTTTACATAAAGTCTTATAATAGGGTCAGGCACTGTATTACTATAGCCAATAGATGTTTTAATGGTATTCGAAAATACATAAAATCTAATGTAATTCATAGAAAAACAAAAGTTTTATTATATAAATCTCTTTTAAGATAAATTTTAACATATACTTGTGAATCCAGGACCCTATCTGGTACGGATGTGGTTATGTTGGGTACCTTTGAGAGAAAGGGCATAAGAATTATTTTTGGAGGAATTCAAGAAAAAAAAAAAATTTTTGTGGCGTAGAAGAACAGATTTAGAGCTTTATCACTCATATAATGAACTTGACATTGTTAAATTTATTAAACGACAAAGAATAAAATGATCAGGCCACTTTATCAGAATGGACGAAGACCGTACCACAAAAAGAGACCAGTTGGAACACGAAAAAGTGGTAGGCCGAATTTGGGATGAATAGGTGGTCTAGAAAAAGACCTTTTGGTCTTAAAAACTATAAACACTAGCAGGAAAAAGGTTAGCCCGGAAAAAACTTCTTGAGATGGCCAAGGCCCACCCTGGGCTGTCCAGCCATGGATGATGGTGCTCAACCTTTCCACCAGTTATCGTTTTCTCCACCGAAAATTCCTCCTTCCGCATTTTTCGAAAGATTTGTGCCACATGTGTTTCGTTTTGTTCATATATGTATTTGGCTTGCACAGACAACACTGCTGACGTAAAATATCCTCAGTGGTAGATGACGGATCATGGGTTAGAGTCCCCTTGCCGTCACGCTAAGCGTGGGAGGTTTTCCACTCCGTGTAACGTAAATGCTGGTTAGTTCCATCAAAAAGTACTTCACGAAGGCAAAGATCCCCTTGTCCTTTGGATTGGGTTCAAAATTACAAGATCAAGGATTGGAACGTTAGTAGTAAATTGGGTCGATCGTTCAATGACTGGTATAAACATAAATTAAAATAAAATAAATAAATGTTTGTCTTTTGATATATTTTAATCCTAAAGCAACAATTTACAACTAACGGTGTTTTTCGTCAGTGGGTTGAATAAACCACCTGAGGACGAATTAAAGGTAAAAATTACGATTTTTGATAATATTTAACTCACTTTGACTGTGGAAGAATGTCAGCTTACGACCATGTCAACCTTCATCTATCAAACGATACCTCAATATTGAATCAAGTTAACATGGCTTACATACTAGCGAATTAGTATTTAATATTTTTAGTGGCAGTGACGCCACAATACTCCCCTTCCAGAATTTTATCTATTTTATAACCGTCGTTGAACAGCCGACCCGTTTTAGACTGTGTTCAACTCCTTGCCTTGTCATTTTGAGCCTAATCCAGAAGACATGGGAACTTCTGGATCAAGTATTGGGAGAAATTTGCCTTCGTGGAGGACTTTTTGATGGAACTGAGCTGCCTTACATGGAGAGGAAAACCATGAAAACCTCCCACGGTTAGCCTCATTGCAAGGGAACTCTAACCTATAATCCGTCTACCACTCACGATATTTTTAGTCAGCACTGTGTTCGGTGCAAGCTGGATGTGGAATTCCTATCGTCCAGCAATCGCTGGGTTCCGAACCCGGGTCCCTTCAGTGGAAGGCGAATGCTCTATCCCTTGAGCCATCGTGGCTCAGAATTTTATCTATAATAGAATTCAATGAACGATTACCATGAATTGATTAAGACTGTTTATTTTCTTCGTTCAATATTTTTTTATTGGCCGGGAGAATCGTGTTTACTTCACCGGATTTTTGAGCACTTTTTTGTTCAACCATCCATCGATGTTGGAGAGTTCATTTCACGTCCGGAGGTCACCCGTATGGGGAGGAGAGAACGATTACGACCATGTCAATCTTCGTTTATCAGAAGGTACCTCAAGATATAAATCAAGTCAACATGTCTTATATACTAATGAATTGGTATTTAATTTTTTTGGTGGTAACTACACCACAAGACAAAATAAATTTTATACATTATGTACCCTAACTCATAATTATGAATTATTACATTAAACAACCCAACATTATACATTTTATATCTAACCCATTATATATCCAAACTCAACATTATGCATTATTACATTATACAACCCAACATCATACATTTTATACATTCTATATCCAACCTAACCCATTATATATCTAACCCATTATGTATCCTAACCTAACATTATGCCTTATTACATTATACAACTCAACATTATACATTATATATCCAACATTATACATTTTATACTTTATATATCTAACCTAAATTTATATCTAACGCATTATATAACCTAACCCAAAAACGATCGATACAAAAATTCAGATTGGCAGGGTGACTATCTTCCTTGTATAAATAAGCACTTCACTTTTATTAGCCAAACCATGTTCAAAATGCATAATTTGTTATTTGAATTTAATGAATTTATTTACAATTTGATTTAATGCTGAATTTCGGTATTCAAATTCATCAATTTTATTTAAAAACTTGTTTAGCTAACCAAAAACTTCAAAACAATTTAATTACAACAACTTTTTTTTCTTCCCCCTAATGAAAATGGTAATTTCCTTTCCCTTCTAGTACCATTGTTCATATTTTTTTGAAAAATAAAAAAAAAAACTTTTAAAATGAATTTCTGTCCAGGAATAGAGCACTAAAAAACTTATTTCAACTTTGCGCACAAAATTGATTGAATTCGTAGATAGAAAGACTATAATGTAATGACAAAGTTTATTGCTTTTTCGAACTATGGTTTGAAATAACGGGAGATAAAAAAAAATTCTTTCAGAGTGAAATATAATAAATGCTCCAGCATAAATCGTCTTTAGTGGTTTTCCTGATAGAAAAGCAGTTTCAGCTGTCAATACATATAACATCATAATATTTTTTTTTAAAAAAAAGAATATATATATTTAAAATTTTTAAATAAGATTATTACAAAGGGACTGAATGCAAAGTTTTCAAAATATACATTAATATATATCGTGCATAAAACAACAGTATAGTCCCTGGAAAAAAATTTTGACGCACTATAAGATTCTGTGTAAAATTTTAATTATGGGGTGATACTATACAGCTTTACTGTTTTTACTCGGATAAAACCGGTTTGCATTTCTTAACGCTCCTGTATCAATGGGTTAAATTAGACGATATATAATATAAATTTCCCGATTAATTAATTTAGATGCTATATTATATAAATATAGAAAATTTATTATATCAGGTATTATATTAGTATATTATAATAATTATACCCAATTATTAGACAAGCTGTAGAGTCTTAATAATGACATGTTTTGCACGACCAAATAATATAAATGTTTCACCAGCTAAAATTATTTTTTTTCGTTGATTTAAGTAGGAATGGACTTTAATTTTTTTTTTATATATCACTGGATTTAAATCTGGCTGCATGTTAAGATTATATTGGTCAGTGCTTTCTAATATTTTTCTCTTCATTATATTTGTCTATTTCAATGCTAAATAACTATTAACTCCTTACTGATCCAACTAATTTTAACGGTTTTATTTATTAAATCTGGTTGCATGTCAAGATTATGTTAGTCAGTGTTTTCTGTCCTTTATTTTTCTTTTTCATTATTTTAATATTTCGTTTGCAATTACGTTATTTTTTTAGGGCATAAAAATTATTTGTGTCTTTAGAAAATTTGAAATCGAAATACCCTGTTGTTGTAGAGGATTGTATCATCTTGAAGAGAATCCCAAAGTTCTTGTACTATAGCCAATAGATGTTTTAATGGTATTCGAAAATGCATAAAATCTAATGTAATTCGCACTCTTCAACATTTTCTTTTCTTGTTTTGTATGTAGGTAACTTAAAATATCGAGAAATCATGGAAAATAATAAGGATTAAGGAAAAGAAAATAAGAAAAATTAAATATTTTTAAAAAATAGTTTTGAAAAAATTATTATTCAAAACAAATATTAAAATACCGAAAAATGAAATACTCCTCTGATCATCAGCTCACACAATTATATCCGCAGAAAGGAGTGCTTTCTAATATTGTATAAGTATAGCCAAAGCAAAATATATCAATACAATAATGTGAAGAGCACTCAAAAGAAATTTTGAGTACTCTTACTTTCTTTATTTTCTTCGTTTTTCTCTTTTTTCTTTTAATCCTTTTCATCTTCATTGTGGTATAAGTAGAATTGAGACCGGAACATTTAAATTCACCTCTTTCTATATATTAGACCACTTTTTCTTCCAATATAATCCCTACACCCTACTTAAAGTCAAAAATTCTTCACTCACCCCAAGAATCTGTTCACTTTCAAGAAAATTGATTCGATATTGAAGCATAATATAATTCAATTTTGTAAGGCAGGAACCGTGTTATCATGCTTAAAGATTATTATATAGAGACCATATATGGCAGTACTTTTACTTTCGTTACTTGTACCGCCGGTACAAGTAAAAAGTACGTACTTTTACTTGTACTTCGTTACTTTTTAAATTTAGTACTTTTACTTGTACTTTCGTTACTTTTTTAGGGAAAAAGTACAAGTATTTGTAACGGAAATATCGAATGAAATCGTTACTTTTTTCTAAAACTCGGTAAACTTTCTAAAAAAAAATAAAATAAAAAAAAAGTAAAAAAATTAATTTAAAAAAAATGCTTATGTTTTTTTAATTTATAAAATTAATGTGCAATATATATGCATTCACAGCTAACTTCGTGTTTAAATACCTTCTGTTTCAACTTATACTGCACATTCAATTATTTTTTACTAGCTCAAAGATCACAAAGCTATCTGAAACCCCGTGTTTGCTTTGTTTATGTTTGTGCTTTTAAAACGCGTTTCTATAGAGTAAAACAATTTTAAATCAATGGTAATTTAAATAAATAAAAATAATAAACTAAAAATTAAAATCAATAGATAAAATTTCTTTTTCGTGCAAATCCATAAAAAGTTTGATATTAAAATTATATTTGATTTTAAAATTATATTATACGATTATATTATAAAATTATATTATAATATTCTTCCGAATTTAAAAATAAATTAATATCCATAACTTTCAAAATTAAAAATAATTAAATAAATAACAACAATTTTGCAAAAACATTAAAGAACTTAAGAATATTATTCAATAAAATTTTAGGTTACTTTGAATCGATTACCTAGAAATGTACTTTTAAATCGTTACTTTTTTTTGTTTAGTACTTTTACTTGTACTTTTTACTCGTTACTTTTTAAAATAAGAACTTTTTACTTTTTACTCGTTACTTTTTTTAAAAATACTTGTACTTTTACTCGTTACTTTTCAAAAGTAACGTTGCCATATATGATAGAGACTAACGCTTAGATGCCAACTTAACACATGAGATATTATAAATCAAACTTAAAATTTTAAGGTAGTTAAAATCTTTGCGGACTTGGTCGTTTATCTCTGGAACTACAGGACCGATTTTGAGGAAATTTGATATGTGCATACATTGATACAATACAAAACAAATAACCATTCAACAATTGTAATACACACGCATGATCACGAGTAACACACGTTGGAGTCGGAAGGTATGAAACAGCAGTTGCAGAATAAACAAACAAAAAAAGGGTTAATAGGGTGTAGGGTCCCCTCT
Source organism: Parasteatoda tepidariorum (assembly GCF_043381705.1). Taxonomy (NCBI): domain Eukaryota; kingdom Metazoa; phylum Arthropoda; class Arachnida; order Araneae; family Theridiidae; genus Parasteatoda; species Parasteatoda tepidariorum. The sequence goes on from NC_092204.1 coordinate 4,159,579, forward strand.
TACAGACATACAGACCTTGTATAGAGATTTCATACATGAAATAAGGCAATTTATTATTTCCTGTGGCAATTGTCCTGAATTATCCTGTGGCATTTTCATACTTTCCAACTCCAACGGGTTACGCACAATGATGCGTGTGTATCACAATTGTTAAATGGTTATTTGTTTTGTATTGTATCAATGTATGTACATTGATCAAATTTCATTAAAATCGGTCCAGTAATTCTAGAGAAAATCAACCAAGTCTGAAAATTCTCTTAATTTCTTATTCCAGTGTAATTCGTTGCTCGCGCTATTTTGAATTAGGAAATCAGACATGAAATGAATTTTCTCTGAATAATATTCAGACTGATTTGGATTTCTTACTCTCAAAATATGGGAAGCCATTGTGCGTTAACAATAAGTTCGAGTCCCAGAGATTGCTGGTCGATACAAGTTCTACACCCGCAGAGCCGGATTAAGCTGACGCGGGGCCCAAAGACAGTCAAAATTTTGGGGACCTTAAATTTTTTTTCTCTTATATTTTTTATTTATTCAAATATAAAAGTATTTATATATCTTTTCATTCAAGAAAGCATATTTAAAATAAAAATAAATAATAATAAATTAAATTTTAATAAGTAATAAATAAATATGATTAACATTATATAAAAAAAATTATCGTATTTTATAAATATATATTTAAAATTAATTTTTTTTAAAATTATTATTTTTCTTAAATTTTTTAAAATTTATTTTCAAGAAATCCATTTTAAGGGGACCCCTAAGAATTGTGGGCCCCAGGCCATGGCCTAGTCTGGCCTAATGAGTAATCGGGCACTGTACACCCGGCTTGCACCGACCGCAGTGCTGACGCGAAATATCCTCAGTGGTAGACGGATCACGGGTTGGAATCCCCTTGCCGTCAGTCTAACAGTGGGAAGTTTTCCTCTCCATGTAACGCAAATGTGGGTTAGTTCCATCAAAAAGTCCTCCACGAAGGCAAATTTCTCCCAATACTCGATCCAGGAGTTCCCTTGTCTTCTGAATTGGGTTTAAAATTACAGGGCGACGAAGCTGAACATTAGTAGTCGTAAACTCAAAAAATTGGGGCGGTTGTTCAACGACGGTTATAGAATAAAATACAGTATCACAGTATATGAACATTAAGGTGACTTCACACTATTTCTCTCATTTATTATTATTATTATTATTATTTTTGTTTTGTTTTTTAAGTGAAAAACTTAGAGGGTATAATTGGGAAACAACTTCTGGGAACGTTTTTTCAGAGTATTTGTCTTGATCTCGATTTTCAGTCAGATGTTTCTACGCATTGAATACTTGATCCAGGAGTTCCCTTGTCTTCTGTATAGGGTTCAAAATCGCAAGGCTACGGAGTTGAACATGAGTCGTCGTCAACCCAAAAAGTGGGTCGGCTGCTCAATGACGTTTTTTAAAGATAAAATAAACTAACTTATTATTCTAAATCGTGTATTTCTAAAGGAAAAATACACTTCAAAATCCCCACAACATAAACCGTTAGAATATAAACTGCACAACAACGTTTTCTCCCGAAAGTTTAGCAACAGTTTTAGAATTTACGAAATCGATAGACGACGGTTGACTTTAGAAAGGAATCGATACCGCCGCGTAAGACGTGTGCGTTTTATTGAACTTCCGAAGATCAAAAGGATTAGAACAAGTCCTTCGAATGTGTCTTCTCCTTCGAGATGGGAGCATTAGATTAGAACGCGTGTTTCGCATACCCTTCCTGCCAAATGTCGAGATTACAGCCAGCAAATCGGGAAGGGATTAAGTTGTTTCTCGACCAACCCCTCCCCCCTACCCGACTATCCCCCCCTCCCATCCTAGAAACGATGTTCGCAGAAAGTTACAAGTCTCTCTCTAAATACACAACGAATGTTTAAAGCCCTATCTTGAATTATTCATTGATCCCTTCATTGGGTTGTGATTCCTTCTCATATGTAAAGGTGTCTCTATAGGGGATTCAATCCACCAACAATATTTCAAGGATGAAATATGCGAGAGGTTACTTCGCTTTAACCAGTTGTTTTATCAAATTTTAAATTGTCACGAAAAAGACACTGGAGATTGCTGTGTGTATTTTCTGTTAAAATACGAAAACTGAATACCTTTTCGAAACCTGGATATCAGTTCCTCCAACGTTGCACAGCGTTTTATATCACCCTAGTTTGCTGTCGGAAATTTTCGAGTGTGTTAAACCATAATAATTTCATTTTATTTTGTAACCGTCGTAGAAAAGAAGACCCGATTTTGGGTTTACAGCTACTAAAGTTTAACACCGTAGCCTTGCAGTTTTCAAACCCAATCCGGAAGACAAAGAAACTCCTGGATCAGCATCATCGGAGGTATGATTTGTTATGGGAACATGGAGGACTTTGTGACTCGACAGATTTAACGTGCATCAGTCGCCATTTACTTACTCTTCGGAGGGCGAGGATCGAACCCACCACCTCTTGGACATCCCTACCAACCAGGCTATCCCTGCCCCAACCACAATATGTTGCTGCGATCCTATTATTGTTGTCACTAATGCTTCTTTTTATATTTTATAATTTTTTATATTTGTCGCTGAACAGCCGACCCAGTTTTCTTGGGTTTACGACTACTAATGTTCAACTCTGCACCCTTGTCATTTTAAACCCAATCCAGAAGACAAGGAAACTGCTGGATCAAGTATTAGGAGAAATTTACCTTCGCGGAGGACTTTTGATGGAACTAACCCACATTTGTTTACACGGAGAGGAAAACCTCCCACAGTTAGACTGACGGCAAGGGGACTCTAGCCCACGATCCGTCTACCACTGATGATATTTCACGTCAGCACTGTGGTCGGTGCAAGCCGGATGCGGGATTCGAATCGACCATTCATCGCTGGGATTCGAACCAGGTTCACCTCATTGGAAGTCAAACGCTCTATCCCCTGAGCCATCGTGGCTCTACCTACCTTCAATTGTAAAATTTTGCTGAAACTCAGTTTCTGGTTAGCATGATATACTTTGCGGTCTTTGTTTTCAATTACGTCACCTTCTGGTTACCTCAACTGCTGTTTAACTTTGTGTGATTGGTTTTTGTTATAACTACATACATTGTTTATTTACAAATTGCAAAAAAAAGGAGAGGGGCTCCCTAAACTATTACCGAAATACTTTATTTTACAAATTGAGAAGACACTTCCAAATCAGAAAATAATATTGTAAAATCTTTATATCCAAACAGATGATGTACAGTAGTTGTAATATGCTTATGCTGAACTAGAAATTAATTTTACTATCATAACGTAACAGTAGATTCTTCTCGAGGAATGATAGAGATAACAGCATCCTTAACAGTTGAATCGTATATTATAAATAGGTTCCCCTTTAAACAATAACAGTGACACAGGTCAATGGCGGCAACAAAAAAAAAATACGTAGGGGAGAGTTGGATAAAACGGGATACCATTATTGTTTTTATTTACTACGGAATATCTGTTAAGGAAAACCATACATTATTTTTTTTGCAGCTACAGCATTTATTGAAGCACACGAAAAACATATTTTAAACTAATTTTAATGACTGTGAAATAGAAAAAAAAATTAATTTCCAAACTCTTACGTATCCCGTTTTAGCATACCTGGGTTGGATAAAACGGGATAGGGTTTACAATGTTTCATTTTTTGCATACATATAAATCTAAAATTATAAATAATGCAAATATATAAATAATATTGTTTATATATAAAAAAGCTAAAGTCTTCATCAGAGAAATACACTACAATTAGTTCTAAAGAAAGATGTGAAATCCTAGAGTCGAAAATAAAAAGCTTAATAATGAACGTTAATAAACAAATTTTGCATTACTTTATAAGGAGACTAAATTTTTCAAAAATATATATAGCTAACATAAATAAGTTGTTTAAAAAGCCTAGGCCTTCATTAATATATGGCTATTTTAAAATGTAATAATCCAACAAAAAAATAGGTCGATAAAACGGGACATAAAAAACTCTATCCCGTTTTATCCAACTCACAAGTGTCCCGTTTTGTCCGACTCCGACACTTTTTGAAACAAATATGGCTGCTGCCTAAATGTGAGAAGAAAATTAGTTAGACTGCACATGAAAATATTGGTAAATAAATGGTTAATTAAATTTAATACTCACCGGAATTTTATTCCCATATCTGTAGGCAGTACAATGTAAAAAACAACGCACGTAAATGTAGAAAATGGCAAAAAAATAGAATAAAAAAGTTCTGAGACATACAACCTTCTATCAAATAGTGATCTCGAGGCGGGACGCACCGAGAATGATATAATCACGGTCAAATAACACGTTTCTGTCGTTTTCCACTAGATAGCTGCGATAGTCTGATCCCTAGGCGACGTATCCCGTTTTGTCCGACTATCCCGTTTTATCCAACTCTCCCCTATATCACTGTTACCATGGTAGCAAAGAATTGATACCAGCGTATGTTTTATTTTATTTTATTTATGTTAAATATAACAGTGCATTTTACTAAGCCTTATTGTTCAGAAAAAATGAATGCTTTATACTTATATGTTAATCTTTTAACGGGATACCGGCAAGTGACATGGTGTGTGTCTAGTTGGTTGCTGAAACGTGGCATTTGTTTACACTAACAACTGTTCTTTCCCTTCTATTTCGAGTGAGCCAAACCAAACAAGTATCAATTCTCGTAAGTGACACATTCTAAAATCTTTCACAAAGATTCTTTCTCAAAGATTTTGATTACCTCACTAAATATTTAGGCAGAGGTTCAACACAGAAACAGGCATGAAGCCATATGTAGAACATAAACGAACTAATTATGCATCGAGCATTATGTTTCCAGGAACGCAAATCAAAAATGTATCACGGTTACTATAAAATACATAAACAAATAATAAATCTAAGTTAAATGAAAAAAGCTAAATTTAAAGAATGTATTTAACTTATCGTTAATTAACATTCTAACTTAAGTAAAGAATCTTAGCTCAACTTTAATACGCAATTTTGCTGATAACGATTAGCTGGCGCTGACGCGTTACGTCACATGCGTGGATATGGGAGGTCAAGTACCCAATTTCACTACAATTTTTAGATTAATTTATGTAATTATAAAACTAATGTTTTGAATTTTGCCATTCAGAAAACATGGACCAATACCTAAAGTCTCTGGCCAAATTATTAGACGCATTTTAAGATTCTATGTAAAATCTTAATTAACAGGTGATACTCTACAGCTTTATTGTTTTTATAGTGCGACTGAAACCGGTTTGCACTTGCTTACCTTTGTGTATTAATTGGTTAAATTAGACGATATCTAATCGTAATTCGACGACTGAATAAATTAGACGATATATTATATAAATAAAGAATTTTTATTATATCAGGTATTTTATTAGTATATCTATATATATATTTCTCTTACACGGCGACAAAAAAAAGCCTCATTACAACTCCCCGAATGGCAACGCTAGAAATTCGACCCATGATTGCCGCTAAAAATGTCACATGCCAAATCTAGCTAAGATGGCTCAACATATAGCGCTTTTAAAAACGGAAACTGAACTAACCAGGGAGAGCATAAGCTGCGGCAATCTCATACTATTAAGCTAGGCAGAAGTGAGCAGTCTTTGTCGATAGATCTCTATTTTAGTATTTTGTCGAAAGCGCTTTTTTTCNAATGCGACAAGACATTATGAACGAAATAAACTGAAATGGAATACCGACAAACTTTATCCTAATGACTCATTCAAGAAAGGCTTCGCTAAATTCAGACGTGATAACAAACTTCACTAAAAGTACTGTTCAATAACATCAAATTTCCGTCTATAATATTAAAAGCCAAGACACATAAAAGTATACAATTACTATAATTTGAAGACCTCTGCGACGCTCTGAGCAGAGCAAGCTGCCACCAACAATAAACGAGAAGCTTCCATAACAAAAGGCGTTCATTAATTTTAACAAAATGGATATTTTCAAAAGGAATAACTCAGTTAACTTGAATAAAAGTCACAATTTCTAATTATAATCGATGGCGAGAGGTAGCCATAATTGGCAATCTAGTGCACTGATCACCATATGACATCTTTCTCGTTGCAATTTCGGCATCGGATAGGAAATTTCGCCAATCCTTTCGTGCTTTTGGTGTTAACGAGTTTATAATGTGACAAATGGCGCTGATAACATACCAGAAAGTTAGATTTCTAGCCTTATCGTTGTGTCGAATAATGAATGACCCTTCCAAACCTTTAATGTAATCAATGTAGGGGGGCAGAGTTAACAACGATTGGCTGACTGAAAGGATCTGTCACCTCAAAGTCAACGCAGTTTGAAGGCCGAGGGGTTAAATAGGGATGGTACTAATTGGAATGCATGGCTATTTATTTTGATTCTGTATACATCAGGAAGAAAATAAGGTTTAAAGACAATAAACAAATTCATTTATAGAATGCATGCAATTTGTTTTGGCTATTATAATTTGAAACAGCCATTACAATATTCTTATAATAGCATAATAGCTATTATAATGTTATTATAATAGCGATAATAATATTCTTAAAATAGCTATTATATTGTTATTATAATAATTATTGTAATACTATTATGATCTCTACAGTTGCTATGGTTATTATGTTTAAAAGTAGCTAATAGAGATATTGTAATTGTAATTGAAATTAGCTATCATAGTTCGCCTTTAATATCTTGAAGCAAAATTTTTATTAAAGATATTTTTCATACTTTTTCCATTATTTTGAATTAATTTAGGTCAACATATGTGAAAAATATTACATTTAGCATTTTAGTTATTCATAGTTATGAAATACAGCAAGGGTGCCTTTTTCGGTGTTAAAGATAAAGTTTTCCAAACACGGTTAACTTCAAAACTATATATATATATATATATATATATATGCATGCGCATAAGCTGCAACTAAATAGAACTCATAAAGTAAGTTCAAAATGTATAGAGTTCAAGGGAAAAATTACAAAACAATAAAAAAAATAATAAAAATAACAATAAACCGGAAAAGAAAGAAGAAATTCCGAATAAAATTACAAAAATTTTTAAAAAAATCAGAAAAAATAAAAGATCTAATCTCTTTATCACCTCACACGATTATATCCGCAGAAAGGAGTGCTTTCTAATATTGTATCAATATAGCTAAAGCAAAATATATCAATACAATAGTGTGAGGAGCACTCAAACAAAATTAAAAAAAAAATACAACAAATAAAATAGAACTCTATAAGTAAAAATATCACGTAAAAACTGAAAATGAAATATAAAGGAAAAAACAGAATGGAACATGAAATGAAATCTATAAAGCGAGTAGCGAATTCAAATGAACTTACATGAACGGAAAATTTTTTAGGAATGATTTAAAATATTTTCGTAACAAGATTGTCAGATTACATAAAATGAAAACAAAAGCGCAAATTGAGCTAAAAGCGTAACTAGAGGAATTTTGTATTAAAGTGCGTTCTTACTGCATTACTGAAGTGCGTTCGATTTGTTAGTTACCGTGGATGGGCCCGAAAATGGAGTTGCGCAAGGTAATATTATACTGGATAATTTAAAAAAATTGACAATTAATAATTTTAGAAAATAAATATTTATTTAAGAAAAGAGAAGAGAAAGAAACATAAATTGCCTGTTTTGCATATAATTTTAACCACGAATTTGCCCGAAATGGATTTGCGCATGGAAAATTATATAAATTAACAAAGAAATATTTTTAGTAAATAATTTTGGCCACGGATGTACCCGAAATGGATTTTCGCATGGAAAAATTATATAAATTAACAAAGTAAATTTTTAGTACATGTATCTACAATACTATACGATTAACTCAATGATTTTATATAGAATTTTATTACGTTATTTGAGTATCCATTGTTTTTTTTATCAAATTTTAAAAGAGTTTATCTATTTGTTTTTTGGACAATAAATATTACTACATATTCTTTTAATTCTATTCATTTCATTAAAGGTGGTACTTAAATAGATGTTCCTAGAAACATTAGAGTTCCAAGTAATTAGTTTATTTATAAATCAAAATCATTTCTTTTATCGTATAAATCAACAAAGCACATATTTTCTTCTTTTATAATACGCAAATCCAAAAAATTGAAATTAATATTGTCATCCTGATTACGAAGCAAGATTAATTCCTCGGGGTAAATATTATTTAATAAAATAGTATAAACATGAAAATTAATGATAATTAAATCATCAATAAATCTAAAAACAAGTTTAATACTAAGAATATAATTTTTTTCATAATAATGCAAAAATAAGTTAGCTAAGAGAGATGAATAATTTGATCCTTGTGGTATTCCATCCATTTGAAGAAAAATATTCTTTCCATTGTAAAGACAATTATTAAAAAGACAAAAATTAATCAGAAGTTCCCAATAATCAAAATCGTAACAAAGGATGTTCTTAAAATCATAGTAATAATTCAAAAGGACATCTTTTAGTTTAGATACATATATTGCTGCAAACTTGTGCGGTCTTTGCGAAAAATACTTTTTAGTAGTAGCAACATTATAGCAGTTTGACGTATTAAGTCTTCAATTTAAAGTTTCAAAGAAAAAAATTATAGCGATCGTACAAGTTGGCGGGTGTATATACACTCCCTGTCTAAATTATTAGACACACTATAAGATTCCATGTAACATTTTAATTATCAGGTGGTACTATACAGCATTATCAGTTTTTGCGCGGATGAAACCGGCTTACACTTGCTTACATTCGTGTATCAATTGTTTAACATTGTAACACAATACGTTAAAAATAAATACAAATAGGAAGTGCATGAAAAATCTCCCGTATAAAACTCCATTACATGCATGTTTAAATATAAAAGTATTGCCTATAAACTTGTGAAGAACATGTCATTATTAAAACACTAAACCGCGTTTAATATATTTGATCTAATTATAATAATATAATACCTGATATAATAAGTATTCTATATTTATAGAATATACCGTTTAATTTATCCTATGAGGCCGGGATAGCGTGGTCGGTAGGGCGCTGGACCCATGTCCAAGAGTTCGCGGGTTCGATCCCCGCCGGCCGAAGACTCCCCGTGTAGTAAATAGTGACTGATGCATGCTAAATCTGTCGAGTCGCAAAGTCCTCCATGTTCCCATAACAAATCAATACCTCTGGGGGTACTGATCCAGGAGTTTCCTCGTCTTCTAGATTGGGTTCAAAACTACAAGGCTATAGAGTTGAACATTAGTAGTCGTAAACCCAAAAATTGGGTCGGCTTTTCAACGACGGTTATAAAATAAAATATANATTGGTTAATGAACACTATCACATCTTCTGATAATATTTTAACTTTTCTACAAATATAAAATAATTTAAAAACTGCAAATTTTTATTGTTGCTTAATTATTTGTGGTAAAGGTACAATGGCATAGTCTTCATAGGTTATAATTGTATGTGTATATATATATGAAATAACGGTGGATCCACACCGATATTTTTTAGTTAATTACAAGTCAAAACAGCATGATTAATGAGTCCATGTTGTGCATAATCTTTTTTATTTAGTAGCGATGGTGGAAGCATACATCTTAGCCCCCTCCAAGCTGGAGAGGGGAAGACCCATATCCCGTCTAAACTGACGTCCGTTAGCTAGGCATTATAAACAGCAAAAAGCCACGCAAAAACATTGCTCCTGCGTCTTATAGGATGAATAAAAAGTGTGAAGAGGCCAGTCATTATTGCCTTTTTTGTATTCTTACGCCTCATAAAATTTATTTATTACTCATTGAAAATCGTTTAATTCTTCCTTATATGGAAGTGAAAGATCTTAAAATAACTTCTCTTTTGAAATATAAATCTAATTATTATTCATTGGCATGTTTTTAGCCTTGAAGTCCCAAAATAGAATTTCTACCTTTATCCTTTACCAAAGATATTTTATGAAAACGAATGAAGTTTTAATGCTTTTATTAATACAAAAGTATTTAATTTTTGTATTATATATATATATATCAATTAACATTTATATCAAATCAATTAACGTTTAGAAGTACGATTGTTTCTTAATCAAATCGCAATCAATAATTTTCTTCCAGGTCTAGACGATATTGACATTTATCAAATTATGACTGCAAAAATTACTTCAGAAATGAATGAAAACGAAACTACTTTCTGAGCGTAATAAAATAGTAACTTAATACCCCGCCTTTTTTATGTAATGTCTAGTGATAAAAAAAAATGTCTACCCTTTGATTATCTAAAGTAAAACTAATCCCCTGTGCATATTTTTATCTGTCTGACCTTTCTGGAACGCGAATGAAAATAGCAATCAGTTCGACCGATTCCAGGATTAAGTATTGTAGAAGGCATTATTAAATCAGACTTCATGAACATTATTTTAGAATTAAAATTAAAAAATTTCAGCTTTGTTTGACCTCTTAATGAAATGGCACCCTTCTATTACTGTTTTGTCTCGATCGTTGAACTGTTTTACTATTTGATTTTACTATTTTAAGACAAGGTTATTGAATTAATTTCGCTGGTGGCTTTTATTTATTACCAAGCAAAGCATTTTATAAAATAAGCCGCTATTTATAAATCATTATATGTGCTAATCATTAAAGTGCTATTAACCATTAATGCGCTATTAACCATGAATGCGCAATTAAGTAACCATTAATTTTTAATTTTAGAATTCTTACCAAACGTGAGTCTCAAAAATAAGGGCACAAGGCCTTGTAATCGATCTTAAAGTTAGGGGAGGGGAGGAATTGAATTTTGTTGCATCACTTGTAAGGAAGGCGGTTCGAAAACTTCCAAAACCAGTTTGTTTGTCAGATGTAATATACGTTTCAACTTCGATGAAAAAGGTTCTGATGAGTTAGTTGATCGTGAAACTGTTTTACTTTTTGACTTTACTTTAAGTCAATTTTAAGACAAGGTTACTGAATTAATTTTGCTGGTGGCCTTCATTAATTACCAAACAAGGCATTTGCTAAAATAAGCCGGTATTTATTAACCATTAATGTGCATTTTTGAATTAACCATTAATGTGCATTTTGATTGGAAAAAATTTGTAAAGCATTATTTTCTGGATCGCAATTCAGCCTGCGAAACTTTTGACATTTTTTTCTTATTTCATGAAATAAATAATATAAGATTTATATCTGTAAAATTAATGTATAATAATATTCTAATTTGATCTAGAAATAATCGTATGTATTAACACGAAGCATTAGTTGTTTAAAATGTTTTATTAATAATCCATATTTTTAATCCATAAGTTTTTATTGAGGAAATTTTATTAAACACTTTTTGAATTTTGTAAAGTAAAATATTAATAATTAATGAGCTACATAACTGACACCTTCATTGGGTTACGAGAAAACGTGTAAGAACGATGCGTAGAATCAAAACAAAAAAAAACATAACATCTTTTATAACCTTTTGATGTAACTATCATATTTTTACGCACTAAGCCTCAATCTTCGTGGTTCGAGAGTTTAACTTTAAATATGTTACACTTACCAGTGCAGACGATATTTAAAATCAAGAACGTGCGTACTCTCCCTCTGAATGAATGTGAAGGCTTTGGATTCTGTAACCCTAACATAGGTGGAAAACAACCAAAATAGAAAATAAGATCTCGAGAGTTTAGATCGGAGAGCGGTAGAAAAGTTGAGTCCCTTTCTGTTGTTCTTGTCGCAGGCCATTAGTCAAGGAGTAGGATTGTTCTTGTTTTCCAGTGGCGCCATCTGATGCCAAGAATTCAACTTTTGCCACACCCATGCATCACAACCGTTTAAAGGGCGAACCCATTCCTAACATCTATTCATTCCCAGATGGCAATTTAAACCTGAACCAGAGAACGATCCATCTCCAATTCAGTACCCCCAGAGGTAGAAATCGTTATGGGAACATGAAGGACTTTGTAACCAGACAGATTTAAAATGCATCATTCAGCATTTACTGCACTTCGGCCGACTGAATTCCCATTCTCACGAACATGAGTCCAGCGCCCAGCCAACCCGGATATCTTGGCCCCGAGTTCCTTAATGTTTGCACTAATTGCTTGTAGAAAATTTTATGACAATTTTAGAGAACTTCATTTTATCTCTATTTTTTTATACTTGTAACGTTATTTCTGAACTAGTTATTATGAAAAAGAAAAAACGAATTTAAAAAACTGCATTTTCTTAAAAATTTAAATATTGTTTTCATTCGATTCGAACTATTCGTTCACACTCTGCCTATATATTGCTTAAATTTTCAGTCGTTTATAAACTACTTTTTATTCATCCACCAAATTTCAAATACATTTTTCTGACTTTGTAGTGAATGACATTTGATGTTAATGTAGTTTTTATCAAATATTAAGCCATTCATTAAATTTAATTCACTAATTTCAGTTTTATAGGGGAGAAAAATGTTTAATTATTAGATAAAAAGTGACTAAAATAAAATTTATCTTTGTTGATCTAAGTAAACCTTTGTTGACTTTAAAAAAAATAATTTTGTATTACTTTTTTTTTAAAAAGAACTTGATGAACTTTCAGCAGAAATGAACTAGTATTGTGTTTTATAAAAGAAAGTCAGTTTTCTGCCTTTGATATTTGATGAATTTAAACAAAGGATGGAATATTGATTTTTTATATTAATGTAAGAAAATTAGTAGCTCTTTAGAATTAAGTTATCGAAGAAAAAGCATTACAAACAGTTTTGACATGATATCTTTTAGAAGTAATCCATATTTTAATTCAACTCTAAAGAAAAATATCACTTTAATGAACTCTACTAGTTTTTCTCTTCAAATTTAAATTTAAAAATAAATTTCATTTTGAAAAATTAATTTTCCTTTATGCGTGATGTCATTTTTTGCTGTTTTGTTATATTTTAAGAATTGTTTTATTGTTGCAAAATAATAAAACTATTACAGCTCTTTTTAGTAAAGGTTTGATAAACGAGTAAAAAGTATATAAAGAAAAATGTGTTATTTTAAACAAACAAATTTTGAAAAAAAGAAATCCGTGCATGAAACGCAATAAATGATATTGATTTAATTAAAAAAATAAATGCGTATGTATTTTTTAATTAAAATAAAAATTATTTGTTTTAAAGCGTAACATTTTTCAGTTATATAAATAGATTAAATTTTAATTTTTTGAATTAAAAATAGTTTATTATTTAAGTTATTATTATCAGTTGACTTGCTTATTTTGCATTTTCTTATAACAGGCGTGAAGTATAACATTTAAAAAAACGTCTTTTTCGTTTCGCTTTGATTTCGGATAGTTAAATTATTAACTAAACACCCATTTTCTATCAATTTTAAGTATGCGAAATATCTAAAAGAAAAAATAAACGATTAGGGAATGCAAAAGCGGAAAAAAATTCTTCGTTATTTTGGTATGACAGTTCTTTGTTGTTATCGTCGTAGGTCATTAAGGCAATATAAGTGCGATTGCTCTTGTTTTGCTGTGGCGCCATCTATGGCCAAGAATTCGACTTCTGTCACACCCACTCGTCACATCCCGTTTACAGAGCGTACCCATTCATTCAACCAGAGATCGTCATTTTGTCCTTAACCAGAGAAAGCTCAATCTCCAATTCAGTACCTCCAGAGGTATAATTTTTATGGGAATAGGGTGGACTTTGTGACCTTACAGATTTAGCTTGCACCAGTCACCTTTTACTAAACAGTGACACTTCGGCCGGCTGGATTCGACAGTAACTTCTAATAACGACTCACCTTCATCAACAACCATTTTATTGTAAAACGGAGAGTGGTTGCTCCAGAGGTTTCACTGTATTTAAGGCTTGTGATTGTCTAATAAAATGATGCGGTTCAAATAAAACAGCCCTATTTTCCCTAGAGTTTTTAGTTGTATTATTCAATTGAGGGATAAATGTGCATCAACAGATGTGTTTTTGACGCCACTCTTCTAAAGAGAAAATTCTTGAATTCGGGAAAATAAAGGATTGCATTTAAACCCTTTACTGGATGTTGTGTTTGCAGACTATTTCAAGCTCTTCACTAAAATTGACTCAAATACTGAAGAAGTTTAACAGTGAAGTGAGATTCTCCAATGCCCAAAGTCAAAATTTCTGGTTGTTTTCCATTGATGGACCAACATAAAATTGATGGTAACCATCAATAACTCCATCATGCACTATTGTATTTTTGATGGTAAGCAACATAAGAAACCATCACCCGAATATAGGAATTGGGACTGATGCATGATGGTCCAACATCAGAATAGCATAGAATCATAGTATTAGAGTATGATGGAATGATGGAAGTTTGTTTACACATCAAAAACCATGAACGCATAATGGAAAAATGTTGGATGAGGGTGACCATCAAATGATGTTGGACTACCATGAATCTCACTGAAACCAACATAAACCACCGAAATGTTTTGATGGAAACCATCAAGAATTTTGACTTGGGTGTGCTCCTGTAATATAACGTTTCTATGCCAGTTATTACAATTTCCTGAGAGAGAGACTGTTGAAACTGAAGACAGCTTAAAGAAAGAAGATTTGCTCAAACTTTCTATTAATGGATCCCTTAACAGAAATTTAAAGCTTGACTTGAATTTATCATATGGTGTTTTAATGTTGAAAGCAGCATTGTACAAATATAAAGTGTTAGAATAATGGAAATATCTTAATATTCTGATATTTTTCATATTTCAAATTTTTTTATAACTACATTAACTTTTACTTTAAAAAGAAATATCAGTATTTTTTTAGCAATAAACACGTTTCAGTTTTCATATTCTCTATTCTTCTGTGATTCTTGTCACCAAAACGTTCCTTTTATTTTATAACCGTCGTTGAACAACCATCCCAATTTTTTAGACTTACGACTGCTAATGTTCAACTCCGTAGCCTTTCAATTTTGAACCCAATTCAGAACACAAGGAAAATCCTGGATCGAGTATTGGGAGAAATTTGCTTCCGTGGAGATTTTTTTGATGGAACTAGTCCGCATTTGCGTCACAAGGAGAGAAAAGCCACGAAAACCTCCCACGATTAGCCTAACACCTAGGGGACTCTAAACCATGATCCGTCTACTACTGTCTATATTTTACGCTAGCACTGTGGTCGGTTCAAGTCGAATGAGGAAATTCGTATCGAGCAGCCATCGCAGGGACTCGAACCCGGTTCCCCTCATTGGAAGACGAAGGTTCTATCCCCTGAATTATCACGGCTCTTTATTTAACACATGTTGACATTTTGAAAATTGGTTGCAGTTTTGGAAAAATCATGCTCTGCTTTAAAATATATCGTATTTATAGTAAAGTAGTTTTCTCGATATTTCCTTAAAAATATAGTTCTTAGTTTTGAAAATTTAACTTTTTTTCGTAACTTTAATAGTATGACCTTAAAACGAACAAGTACACTCTATAACAAAAAACTCGACGCACCAAGAAGCAATCATCCGATTGCTTTGAAATTTCGTTTGCGTGAATGTTTTGAACAGATATGGCTGGAATGATGCCGACTGGGGACGTATAGTCTTTAGCGATGAATCCTGCTTCCAACTGTGCCCTGACGATCATCGAAGACGTGTTTGGAGACTCACAGGGAAGAGGGGGGATTCTGCCTTCACTATTGCACGCCACACCGGCCCTCAACAAGGCATTATGGTCTGGAGTGCCATTTCCTTTAACAGGCGGACCCCTTTGGTCGTCATTAGAGGTACACTTACTGCACAGTGGTACGTCGACGACATCCTAAGAAATCTATTTCA
>NC_092204.1:4175533-4178139 GCF_043381705.1 Parasteatoda tepidariorum
TCCGGGAGCTTTATCGGTCTATGCCACGCCGTGTGGCAGCTTGTATCCAGGCTAGAGGTGGGTCAACACCTTATTGAACTTGTTACTGTAACTCTGCAATAAATTGTTCTGAAATTTTAATCATTTACTATTCCGTACATTGTCTTCCTATCCACCAATTTTCGTTTCAATTGGACAACTCCTTCTTGGTGCGTCGATTTTTTTGTTATAGAGTGTAATATAAATAAATAAAAATTCAATTCCTACTTAGGTCAACAAAGAAAAATTTTATCATAGTTACTTTTTATTAAATATTTAAAATTTTTTCTTCCATGTAAAACTAAATTGAATCAATTAAATTTAATGAATGAATTATTATTTGAAAAAAACTGTGTTAACATCAAGTGTCTGTCATCTGCTACAAGTTCAAAAAAATGTATTTGAAATTGAGTGGAGATGAATAAAAAGTATTTTATTAACGATTGAACATTTGAACAAGATATATAGGGAGAGTGTGTACTAAATAGTAGGGATTGAAGAAAAAACTGCATGACTATTGCTAGCTCGCATTTAAACTCAATTTCTAATCATTCCCTGACATAACTTAATTAAGCAGTTTCAGTAATCATGACGTGTTTAGGTTGCAAATTCCAACAATTTAGTTCTCTCTTAAAGCTTTCTCATTTCACCCGAGAGAGAACCTTTAACACGTGACGATTATCGACAGAATGCAATAATAATTTTACTCTCACGCAAATATTCCATTCTCTCTCTCAACCTTACGATTTAACCGAATTTCGGCTACTTCATCCCAGGACATGATTTAACTCCATTACAATCTTTCGCTTTAATAACCCGGATGGATCTGCTGTTGCAACTAAGTAGAGGATATATGGGGGTGTGTGCGCTTTTATAGCACTTTCTTAATATATAAAGCCTACGTAAGGAGAATGGGGGGCGATTGTTCGAACTGTTGATAGGCGATATCGAAAATTCCAGAATAATCGCGAGTTGCTCTAGTAATGGAGACTCAATTAAGGAGCAAAAGTCTTAGAAACGATTCTGCTCTAGTCTTATTATTTGAAGTAAATATCTGCAAACAATTGTGTCAATGTTTTCGTATTGCTTTAAAATAATAATCAGAATAATAATTCTCAGATTGAAATTGTTCTGAACTATAAACTTGTAATAATGGAGATTCAATTAAGAGCGAAAGATTCCCTTCGCTTCAAGCCTTATTACTTGAATCGATTCTATTCTAGCCTTGATTCTATTCTATTCTTGAATTGATTCTATTGATTCTATTCTAGTCTTATTATTTGAAGTAAATATCTGTAAACAATTGTGTCAATGTTTTCGTATTGCTTTAAAATAACAATCAGAATAATAATTCTCAGATTGAAATTGTTCTGAACTATAAACTTGTAATAATGTAGACTCAATTAAGAGCAAAAGATTCCCTTCTCTTCAAGCCTTATTATTTGAATCGATCCTATTCTAGCCTTGATTCTATTCTATTCTTGAATTCTATTCTATTCTTGAATTCTATTCTATTCTTGAATTGATTCTATTCTTGAATTCTATTCTATTCTTGAATTGATTCTATTGATTCTATTCTTGAATTCTATTCTATTCTTGAATTCTATTCTATTCTTGAATTGATTCTATTGATTCTATTCTTGAATTCTATTCTTGAATTGATTCTATTGATTCTATTCTTGAATTGATTCTATTGATTCTATTCTTGAATTCTATTCTATTCTTGAATTGATTATATTGATTCTATTCTAGTCTTATTATTTGAAGTAAATATCTGCAAACAATTGTGTCAATGTTTTCGTATTGCTTTAAAATAATAATCAGAATAATAATTCTCAGATTGAAATTGTTCTGAACTATAAACTTGTAATAATGGAGACTCAATTAAGAGCAAAAGATTCCCTTCTCTTCAAGCCTTATTATTTGAATCGATTCTATTTTATTCTTGAATTCTATTCTATTCTTGAATTCTATTCTATTGATTCTATTCTAGTCTTATTATTTGAAGTAAATATCTGCAAACAATTGTGTCAATGTTTTTGTATTGCTTTAAAATAATAATCAGAATAATAATTCTCAGATTGAAATTGTTCTGAACTATAAACTTGTTCTCTGAATGAAGCTGCTCTGAACTATAAAAGTCAAAAAAATTGTTCACTGAATTGAATTTTTTAACTATTAACGCAAACATATTACATTAAATAAAACTGTTCTAAATTATAAAACTCAATAAATGTTCACTGAATAGGACTGCTTTAAGCTATTAATAAAATCAAAGACTGATCTTAGAGTGGGACTACTTTGAACTATTAATGCAAAAAATGTTCTTCGAATATGACTGTTCTGAACTATGAATGCTATAATTTCATACATGAATGGGACTGTTCTGAATCATAAACGGAAAATTTCATATATAAATGGGACTCTTCTGTGTAATAAATGCAAAATTTCATATATACATGGGACTGTTCTGAGTAATAAATGCAAAATTTCATATATACATGGGACTGTTCTGAGTAATAAATGCAAAATTTCATATATAAATGGGACTGTTCTGAGTAATAAATGCAAAATTTCATATATAAATG
>NC_092204.1:4178150-4202000 GCF_043381705.1 Parasteatoda tepidariorum
TTCAAGCCTTATTATTTGAATCGATTATATTCTAGCCTTGATTCTATTCTATTCTTGAATTCTATTCTATTCTTGAATTGATTCTATTGATTCTATTCTAGCCTTATTATTTGAAGTAAATATCTGCAAACAATTGTGTCAATGTTTTCGTATTGCTTTAAAATAATAATCAGAATAATAATTCTCAGATTGAAATTGTTCTGAACTATAAACTTGTAATAATGGAGACTCAATTAAGAGCAAAAGATTCCCTTCGTTTCAAGCCTTATTATTTGAATCGATTATATTCTAGCCTTGATTCTATTCTATTCTTGAATTCTATTCTATTCTTGAATTGATTCTATTGATTCTATTCTAGTCTTATTATTTGAAGTAAATATCTGCAAACAATTGTGTCAATGTTTTCGTATTGCCCATAAAATAATAATCAGAATAATAATTCTCAGATTGAAATTGTTCTGAACTATAAACTTGTAATAATGGAGACTCAATTAAGAGCAAAAGATTCCCTTCGTTTCAAGCCTTATTATTTGAATCGATTATATTCTAGCCTTGATTCTATTCTATTCTTGAATTCTATTCTATTCTTGAATTGATTCTATTGATTCTATTCTAGCCTTATTATTTGAAGTAAATATCTGCAAACAATTGTGTCAATGTTTTCGTATTGCTTTAAAATAATAATCAGAATAATAATTCTCAGATTGAAATTGTTCTGAACTATAAACTTGTAATAATTGAGACTCAATTAAGAGCAAAAGATTCCCTTCGCTTCAAGCCTTATTATTTGAATCGATTCTATTTTATTCTTGAATTCTATTCTTGAATTGATTCTATTCTAGTCTTATTATTTGAAGTAAATATCTGCAAACAATTGTGTCAATGTTTTTGTATTGCTTTAAAATAATAATCAGAATAATAATTCTCAGATTGAAATTGTTCTGAACTATAAACTTGTTCTCTGAATGAAGCTGCACTGAACTATCAAAGTCAAAAAATTGTTCACTGAATTGAATTTTTTAACTATTAACGCAAACATATTACACTAAATAAAACTGTTTTAAATTATAAAACTCAATAAATGTTCTTTGAATAGGACTGCTTTAAGCTATTAATAAAATCAAAGACTGATCTTAGAGTGGTACTACTTTGAACTATTAATGCAAAAAATGTTCTTCGAACATGACTGTTCTGAACTATGAATGCTATAATTTCGTACATGAATGGGCCTGTTCTGAGTAATAAACGCAAAATTTCATATATGCATGGGACTGTTCTGAGTAATAAATGCAAAATTTCATATATACATGGGCCTGTTCTGAGAAATAAACGCAAAATTTCATATATAAATGAGACTGTTCTGAGTAATAAATGCAAAATTTCATATATACATGGGACTGTTCTGAGTAATAAATGCAAAATTTCATATATAAATGGAACTGTTCTGAGTAATAAATGCAAAATTTCATATATAAATGGGACTGTTCTGAGTAATAAACGCAAATTTTCATATATAAATGAACTGTTCTGAGTAATAAATGCAAAATTTCATATATACATGGGACTGCTCTGAGTAATAAACACAAAATTTCATACATAAATGGGACTGTTCTGAGTAATAAACGCAAAATTTCATATATAAATGGGACTGTTCTGAGTAATAAACGCAAAATTTCATAAATGACTGGGACTCTTCTGAATATAAACGCAAAATTTCAAATAAGAATGGGACTGTTTTGAATAATAAACGCTACATTTTATCTACGAATATAGTTGTTCCAAACGATAAATGCAAAAGTTGTTCACTGACTTGTCTTTTTTGAGCTAAAGACTGCAAAGTAGCAAAATTGTTAATTATCCAACGAAATGTACAATAAAAGCTTAATTTAGCCATACATAGTTAGCCAGATTAGATATTGTTTGTAGATTTCGGAAATTGCATTTCGTTAAGAATTTTTTTACCGTTGTTTTAACTTATTAACTTTACAGTTTCGAAATGTAAAAGTAAATTTTGTTGCGTAATTATAATTTTTTTTAAAAAAAAATTTAATTATGAGCTTTGATCTCCACCCCACCACCACTAAAAAAATATGTTCAGGTCAATTCTGGAAGACAAATATTTTTTGATTTGTCTAAAATTTTTGGTAAACAAAGTTTTGAGTGACAACTTTTTTTTTAATTCAACTTTAATTAGTTCAAACTCTCCTTATATCTTGTTTAAATTTTCAGTTGTTAATATAATATTTTTGATTCATCCACTCAATTTCAAATACATTTTTTAACTTTGTAGTGGAATGACACTTTATGTTAATACAGCTTATTCTTAGAAAACAAGAACAATCGCACCCCCTCTGCCTTAACAGGCATACATCAACAACAACAGTTTTCATCAAATGTTAATTCATTCATTAAATTTAATTAATTAATTTTAGGTTTATAAATGAGAATTGTTTTTAAATTATTTAAAAAAAAACAGTAATTATTAACAGTATTTTTAATTATTAAAATTTTAATTATTTAAAACTAAAATAAAAAATTTCTTTTTTGAACTAAGTTGGAACTGACTTTAAATTTTTTTTATATTGCTTGTTTATGATACTCTTTTATGATACACTCTTTTATGATACAAAACTTTTCCTGATACATCCTAATCCACAAACATAAAAAAAAAAATTATTGCCAAATGTAACTTAAAAAATATTTTTTCTTGACGTTTAGCCATGATACTATTTATGTTTCTTATTTGCATTTCATTTTTTTAACTATGAAAAAAAAATCGTTTTTTAGTGAAAACTGTCGTGGATCGTAATTTAAAAACTCATTACTCCGTATCACATTATTTTCGTTGCAAATAGGTCGTTCGTAAATCATGTCGGATCTATTCCTAATATTAAATGTCAAGTTGACGGAGTTGAAAACTTTTTAACTAAACTTCTTTCTTGATTGACAGGAGTAAATAAATTCTTCCTTACAAATAAACTTGACAAATCAGGAGGCAATATGTCTGGAAGTCAAAATGATGAGTTCTTTTATTGGAGCGCCATTTTCTTTAACCCTTTTCCTTTTGGAAAATACGTTATAGAAAATAAAAATAATACTCTTAACAGATCTTTCTAACTTTTAAATGTTATTCAGATAAAAACATTGTACTTAAAAGCGTGAAAAATTAAGTTATTTTTTTTATAGAATGTCATAATGTTTTGAAAAAAAATTGTATAGCTTTTGACTCAGTTTGATTAATTTATTTAGAGTCGATTATTGATAATATTTTTATAGCACTTTATGCAATATTACAGTACCTAGCCAAATTATTAGACACGCTATAAGATTATATGCAAAATCTTAATTATTAGAGGATTACAACAATGAAACCGGTTTATAATTGTTTACGTCTGTTTATCAGTTGGTTAATGTTGTAATGCAATGCATTCAAAATAAATTCAAACAGGAAGTATATAAAAAATCTCCTGAATAAAAACCCATTACATGTATGTTTAAGTGTAAAAGTATTGCATACAAACATGCTATTATTAAAACACTACAGCGCGTCTGACAATTTGGTCTAATTACTTTAATATACTAATATAATACCTGATATAATAAATATTCTATATTTATCTAATATATCGTCTAATTTATCCAATCGTCGTATTTATATTATATGTCGTCTAATTCATCCAATCGTCGTATTTATATCGTCTAATTTAACCCATTGATACACGAACGTAAACAAGTGCAAACCGGTTTCAGTCGCCGCGTAAAAACAATAAACCAAAAAATTAAAGTTTTACATAGAATCTTATAGTGCGTCAAATAATTTGGCTCGGGACTGTATAGATATATTTAATTATTATTAACATATTGCTAACATAATAACACTCGCATTTACATGTTACATTTACGTGCAGTACATTTCAATAGATGAAAGAACAGTGAAAAAGGAATTTTTTTATTGACTTGAAAGTCTTCTCCGCGCGATATTGAATAAAATAGCACAAGATATCTAATTGAAAATTTGCATTTTTATGGAGCAGATGTAAATATTTTCGAATAAAAATGAATGGAAAATCTAGGATAGTTTTATTTTATTTCGAGTTATTTAATTTTCGACTCTCTGTAAGAAAAACTTCAAAAATCAGTGATATCAAACTCAATTATGTTAGTTCTTTGGAAAATTGGTAAATTTATTTACTGGCAGCAAAGATAACACACCTGCTATTTTTTAATGCATTCACAAGTGCGGTTGGAATTCTTAAGTATTTGCATTTGCAAAATGTACAATATACTTGAAAGCTTAATTTTTATTTTGATAAATAAAGTTGGCATCGCTTCCTCAAAAAGTTGAGGTTGCTTTCCCAAAAGACTATTTTTTTCTCCATATTAACACATATACTGTGAAATAAGCGTTAAGCAGAATTTTGATGAGTAAAAACTCCGACGTGATGCTTATTATTGTTTTGGAAATGAACAACATCTTGTTTTTTAATTTATTTTCTTATCTTCTAATGTTTACACCTTATTTTCTAATATTTAGTGTACACAATGAGTAAAGTTATTTTGAAATTATAACTTCTTATTGGCTAAAAACTTCGCAATAAATAAATGTAAAAGTTTTGTTTAAAAAAATACCTATTTTATACTTTTCTTCTTACAAAGATATCTAAAAGTATTTGTAAGAAATGAAATTTATTATTACGACGTCTTATGGTTGAATATTTTTATGAACTTGTTATTTTAAACTAGGGGGCTAAGCCTTCTGTTCGGTACCGCTCACCAACCCCCATGATTGAACACAGCATACCCAATTTTTGGGTTTACGACTACTAATGTTCAACTCCGTAGCCTTGTCATTTTGAACCCAATCCAGAATACAATGAAACTCCTGGATCAAGTATTGGAAGAAATTTGCCTTCGTGGAGGACTTTCTGATGGAATTAACCCGCATTTGCATTACAAGGAGGGGAAGACCACGAGAACCTCCCATGGTTAGCCTGACTGCAAGAGGACTCTAACCCATGATCCGTCTACCACTGAGGATATTTCATGTCAGCTCTATGGTCGGTGCAAGCCAGATGCGGAATTCGTATCGACCAGCCATCGTAGGAATCGAACCCTGGTTCACCTCATTGGAAGACGAACGCTCTATCCCCTGAGCCATTGCGGCTCTAATTATAGTTATTATAGGATTTTAAATGGAATTATTTGAACGTTCATGAATTATATTCTTATATATGGACTAAAGGGCTAAGCTAGAAATCTAATAGTAATTTAACTATATATATAAATCTAATGATGATGTCCATTGTTGTCATTATATTTTTATTGGCCGGAAAATTTCATGGTAGGATGCAGTTTTCCCACACTTAATTTTCATATTGGTTTGGTAGTCATCAGCATAGGAGTCATAAATTGTTTTCCTAAAAATATGTTTGCGTGCCTTGTTCAATCCCTTCCTTCTCGCTCCCGTGAAAATGACGGGGTGAGGTTTCGCCCTCTAATTCTCGCTTCCGGTGATATTTCTTTTCCGGGCTGTAGTGTTCAGTAGTAACGCGCCAATAAGAATAAAACTAATTCATTTCTTCTGCCCGGAAAAATTTTATTTCTCATTTTGCACACCAGATGGCAGTACCAGGATATTTTTAAGGTAACTGTAGATAGTTAGTTAATTTTAAACTAGATATCAGCACTAATCAAATACGTGTATTTGTGATATGTGATAAAAAAATAGGCACTTTTATGACTGTTTTCTTGAAAATTAACTTATCTTTAAGGGGTTAAAGGTATTTACTAGTACTGCTATTATAACGTTATTGAATTTGTTTGTTTTCTAAATTAAGAGTTTACGATGATTGCTATTTCATTATTAAAATAACGTAATTCTACGTTACATTTTAAGACAAAGATGTTCTAATTTGTATCAGATCTTATTAATCGTTTCACAGTTAATATTTTTTGGTGCAAATTACGTAAATATACTATTATTAATTACGGGAAGAGATTCGTTAAATGATTTAGAACTTAAATTTCAGCTTCATGCACAAAGTAATGAATGCAAAGAATTTTATTTAAAATATACATCCATTCGTTTGGTAAGCAAAAATAATTAAATTATAATTGTGAACTCATCAAATTTGTTACAACTTTTGTACTTTTAATTTTAAATGTCATTTTTAAAAAAAGTGATTACTTGGAAAAATGGTTATACTCACTAATAGATTTTAAATGGACGTGGGAAGTAGCGGGGCAAGGGTTCTTTTTAGTGCATAGGTTTTTTTAAGTTGAATAATTTTAACTGTCGAGCAATCATCGGGGTTGGAGAGCGTTAGCGAACAGGGGTCTTAGCCCCCTAGTCCTTAAAAAATAAGAGAATATGGTCCCATCTTATAATTTAATGTTTTTATGAATTAGCAGTTTATAAAAATATATCTCTAAAATTTCTAGAGTCCCGCAGTAGACTGATCGTTAAGACACGGCTCCCAGCAGATCACCGAAGTCAAGCATCACTGACTGCGGTCAGTGTGCGGGTGAGTGACCACTTGGATCAGACTGCGTGGGGACCGAGGGTGTGAGGTATTGGTCCTCGTTAAACTGCGCTACCGTAAAGTGCTCGACTTCGCGTGCATGTCGTTGGGCTACCGAAGCGGGGGTGCCATCCCCTCTGCAGAGGATCAAAATTGTGATGGCATGTCTTCGGATCATCCTCAGAGATGCTTCCCAGACCGTCGCCAATAGCCCATTGTGCAGCTCTAGTGCGACGTAAATGAAACTACAGCTACAGCTAAAATTCTAGAATAGCCCACCTCATGGCGACTTTTAGAAATCTCGCCAAGTTGAGGATTATTACTTGGATCAACCTTGCTTTTTGATTATTAAAAAAAGCAATTTAAATTTCAAATTTAATAAAATGTTCTTAATAGATTAAAAAAAAAAGTAACGTACCGTAAATTATTAATTTAAATTGTTACAAATTTATTAAGTTAAAAATTCTCTCGTTCATTCGCTAGCCATTTTTTACCGTTACCGCAAAAAAAATTAAAAAATGAAATAATAACGGTAATAAATGAGATAAAGGTTGAAAAATGAAATAATAACGATGATTTTAACAGCAAGAGATCAAAAGCATAAGCGGCGAAAAAATAAACCCTTTTACCTCCATTTTAACGAAATCCAACTTTCGCGTAGGTATACATATCAAATAACCAATCAAGTTAAAGGATTTTGGTGGTGTGATCGGACGTTCAAAATAATCTCCTCGAAATATCTTCCAGGAAAAATTTGCTTGCCGAGATTTAAAAAAAATCGCCCCAGGGTGGGCTATTCTAGGAACTACGAACCACCCAAATATGCACTATAATGATTTTAATGTGTCTCGCTTTTAAAAATTCGTTACATTTAAACTTTTCAATTTTTAAATTTTTTTTTGATTTAATAAATATTTCATATAGTGCGAATTGCGATAAAAAATATCAAAAAATTTGAAATATCAATAAATATGTGCAAAGATTACCTTATTCATTACATCATTTTCATTAGTGAAACAACAATTAAAGGTAATTAACAGTATTTCGCAATTACGACAGCAAAAATGTCAAAACTCGAAGAGTAGTAAATGCATATATTCTCTTAAAAGGGAAAAGAAAAAAACTGACAAAACCAAGTAATCTGCTTCCGAAAAAGGAACCGAAATGTTAATGTTGTGTCTCTTGAAAACTAATTTGAATTGAAAATTGAATTAATCCGTTATTCCTGCTTTTTCCGATCATTATACTTTTATTGTTAAATGAGAGAAATGTATTAAAGTTAATAACATTTGGGACTTGTAATTTTCCCGTTTCTTTCCTTGTAAATACAATTAAGGATTGTAATTAAATTACTTTCTTGTTAACGCGTTCTTAATTTAAACTAGAAAAGAAAAAAAAGAGAAAACATTTGACTCTAGTTTGGAATTCAAATGAGGTGGGGGAAAAAACCACATCCTAATTAAATCTCAATTTTTTTTTAAAAAAACGGAAACAAAAACATAATTTAATCTTTTATTTATGTTTGATTCTTAGTTAATCAAACAAAAAAAATTCGGCGAAATATTGGATTATTGATTTTTTTTTACTTAAAAGTAAAAATATCACGGTTATGTGAGAAAAAAAATCTTAGTTGAACATTGTCTCGTAACGCCGCTCAGTTAGTGTGGTGGTTGGAGTACTACCACGGCTCGGACCGGAGCTCGACTCCCCATTCTAAAATCTTGATGACTTCTTGAAATGTACGTTCTCAAATCGTATCTTAGTGGTTTTGAGTCCAATCTGATATAATTTTTTAGGTTTTTCATAACCGAGAATCGGCTAGCACCGTCGTAGAACTTTTCAATCTAAATTAAGGTAAAGTATGGCATCCGGGCGTCAGAATTACATTTGGATCACCATAAAGGATGAATCCCTGAGACGCGATGGCGCAGGGGATAGAAAAATCGCCTTCTAATAAGGTAACCCGGTTTCGAATCCCAGCCATGGCTGGTTGATACGAATTCCGCATCTGGCTTGCCCGACCACAGTGCTGACGTAAAATATCCTCAGTGTAAGACGGATCATGGGGCAAGGTCCCTTTGCCACCAGGCTAATCGTAGTTTTGAGTGGTTTTCCTCTCCATGTAACGCAAATGCGGGTTAAACCATCAAGAGGTCTTCCATTAAAGCAAATTTCTCCCAATACTTGATCCAGGACCACCCTTGTCTTCTGGATTGGGTTCAAAATTACAAGACTACGGAGTTGAGCATTGATAGCCTTAAACGTGAAATAGGGTAGACTGTTCAATGACGGTACTAAGGTACTTTCATCCCAGTATTCTGTGACAGATCATGTGACAGATAATTCTAGCATGTACAGAACACTTGACTCACTTTGACTTCCTTGTATACCCAAGTAAAATTTTTTGATGGTTTTCCATTGATGGACCAACATAATTTTGATGGTAACCAACAATAATTCCATCATGAACCGTTATATTTTTTGATAGTGACCAACACAAGTAACGATCACCTCAATGTTGGATGATGGTCCAACATAAGAATAGAAACTTGTTTTGATGGTTTGTTCACGTTGAACCATCAGAAATTGCCATCATAGTTTCTTAGAAATCAAATATTGGAACGATCATGAACCAACATCACCCCAATGTAAGAATTTGGAGTGTGTGTAGGAATGAATGTATTATGATCCAACATAAAAAAAAAAAACAAATTGTTTGGATGGTATATTCCTGAGAACTAACAAGAATTCCCATTAAACTATCATTTAAATGCATAATTGGAACCATCACGGATCATCATGGATTGTTGATCCGTGAAAATCAAACTTCTCTTGATGGTTGACCATCATAGTACTAAGGTAGCATTTTCCATCATGGAATGATGGAAGTTTGTTGGCATATCAAGAACCATGAACTCAAAATGAAAAATGTTGAATGGTGACCATCAAATGATGTTGGACCATCATGAATCCCACTGAAACCAGCATAAACCATCAAATTTTTTGATGGTACCATCAAAACTTTTGACTTGGGTACCCCTCTCTTACACTCTTGTCATTGTGGCGTGTCTTGTGGTCTCCTGTAATTTGCATATTATTCTTGTTTGATAATTCTACAGTGAAATTTTTGCTTCACTGTTCAATTTCCGTGTGACTCTGAATTACCTTTAGTTTATGGACGCTTAGGAAAATTTGCCATAGAGAAACGTAAGGTAATCCATGGCAACCTATGGTTACCATCGAAATTTGTACAGCAAAATACCATACGCCTATGGCAGACCTGCCAACTTTTAGTCCCTTCCATTATCATTTTTCTCAGTGGTATTACAATGGAATTAAAATTTCAATTTTAAGCAAAAAAATACGTTGTATTTAAAAAAAATTAAGCTGACAGCAATGATAGTAACGCATATTGATATATGTGCTTGATTTTTTTAAGAATAGTGGTGATCAAAATCATTTAAAAATTAAGTTTATAAAAGAAAAAATAGTATATATTTACTACCACTTTAAATATGAAAATAAAATTTTGCGTAAAAGTTGGGAGGTATGCTATGGTAACCATAGAGATCTGTATGGTATTTATATGGTACAACACCATAAGCCTAATGCAACCATAGAAATTTGTATGGCAGTAGACCATAGGCTTATGACAACCATAGAAATTTGTATGGCAGGATACCATAGGCATATGGTAACCACAAATATTTGTATGGCATTTATATAGTAAGACTCTATAAACCTATGGTAACCATACGTATCTGACTAGTATTTACATGGCAAGACAATCACTTATGGAAATGTACCATACACATATGGCAAATGTATTGGAACTTTTATGGTAAATTACCATGAGATTACCATAAAATGGCTTACTTTTATGGTAATCTCATGGTAAAATACCAAACAGTTATATGAAGGTAACACATACACATGGCAAACGTATGGAAACACACCATATATACTTACTCATATGGTAAATGTACCAGTAATTTTTCTTACGTTTTAACGAGTGTTCTTATGTATTCTATTTTAGTTCTTTTTATTCAGATGATGCCTTTTCTCATTTTATGTAATGTTATCCTTTCCTTCGCTTGCGTATCGTTTTACCTTTTTCCTTCCTTTCTTTCTTACAATGATGTCTTATTTTAAAATTGTAAATGTGATACACAAACATTGCTCTTTTTTTTTTATTCATATTATTCGGTATTCATTTACTTTTTAATATTGCGTTACAGTCATACATAAAGGAGCTATTATGGTCTTAATTTTTTTTTTTTAAATTTAAGATTTTCAAAGGATAATAAAAATAAATAATAAAAATAATTAAAAAGAATAAAAAGGAAAGAATAATAAAAAAAAGGAATAAAAGCAAGTTATAAAAAATAAAAAAATTCAAATCAATTCATACTTAGGTCAACAAAGAAAAAATTTATTTTAGTTAGTTTTTATTCAATAATTACAATTTCTTGCCCCCTATAAAACTAAAATGAATGAATTACATTTAATGAATGAATTAATATTTGAAACAACTGTATTAACATCAACTGTCATTCACTAGAAGCTTAAAAAATGTATTTGATCTTGAATAGATGAATAAAAAATATTTTGTGAACTATTGAATATTTGAACAAGATATAGGGAGAGTGTGAACTAATACAGTAGAGAACCGATTATCCGGAACGATCGGACTATCGCTATTCCGGATAACTGATTTTTCCGGTTTTCTGAACCGCTACAAAAAGCCGTTTTTTTAGTGTTAAACCCAACTAAAAAAGAAATATTTGGAAATAATCTTAAAAATAAGAAAAAACGATGAGGTAATGCACTAATGATTATTTCTGAAATGATGGTAAGGTAAACATCTTTCAAAAAAGAAAGAAAATTCCTAAAATCCAAAAAAAAAACATTTTTTAAATTGCGGGAAAATTTATCGAATTTCGTTCCGGTTTTTTGGTTTTCCGGTTTTCTGATTTCCGGATAACGGATTCTGTACTGTAGTAGGAATTGAATAAAATGATATTTAAATGAGTTTTGAGAAAGAAAACTTTTTAGCTTGTACACGAATATCAAACTGTTTACAAAACTTTTCCAGAGTGTACGAAATGCTGACATTGTATACAATGCCTGGCGATTTTAGGAAAGTTGGAAATATGAGAATAACTGGAATAAAACATTATTCGAAAGAAGCATTATGTATTAATTTTTTCCTCGCTTTATTTTCTTCCTTTATTTTTTCAAATGTTAATGAGCGGACTATTAAATTAAAAAAATTATTTTCTTTATACAATTTATTTTATTGAATGTTTAGATATTATGAATAATATTAAATGTGAGAAACACTGCTGTGGAAAATAACTTGCAAGAGTATGCCGGTTAATTACCTACAATTCCCAGACTAGCTATTATCCCTTGTTATAGACGGTAATTGCTAAAAATGTATACCTTTCTTTTTAATGCAGAAAAAATTAAAATATGAACCTTTTTGCTGTGTGTTGTCCATTATACTCTTTTGTAAAGGTTAAAAATATATTTTTTAAAATTTTTTCTCCTAAAAAACATGACATGCATAGATCGAATATTAACCACCTTTTCTTAATCCCCTAGCAACAAATTTAACTTAGTCCTCCCAGTTGGGCTCAACATTGGCTCAATATGGATCCTATATGAACATGCACCGAGGTATCAATATGGGGATTTTTTAACATTGGTCCCATATAGGGGCCGGGTTAGTCTGGTTGGTAGGGCACTGAGACCCTGTCCAAGAGTTCGTGAATTCGATCCCAGCCGGTCGAAGACTCCCCGTGTAGTAAATGGTGACTAATGTACTTCAAAGATGAGTCGCAAAGTCCTCCATGTTCCCATAACAAATCAATATCTCTGGGGGTACTGATCCTGGAGTTTTCATGTCTTCTGGATTGGTTCAAAATGACAAGGCTACGGAGTTGAACATTAGTAGTCGTAAACCCAAAAATTGGGTCGGCTGTTCAACGACGATTGTAAAATAAAATAAAAATTAAAATATTGGTCCTATATAGGGGCAATCTCAGCCATTGGCTGATTAATAGCTATAAAATATCGAGTCAATCTGATAATTCTATATAGGGTCGATATTGGCTGTAAAATATCGGGTGAATCGAACAATTCTATGTAGGGCTAATATCGGGAAAATAACTGCTTTTTGAACCCTGATAGAGCCAAGATTCGTCCAATGAGGGCCCAAGTTATTTTGCTTATACGGTATTTTGATGAATCCTGTACCAGCTAGCGTGAGCTATCTAATGTGAACAAGTCAGCCCATGAACATTTAGCAATGTTTAAACAATAAAAGTAGAATTTGTACGATACCAGTCAACAAAATGCTAAAATTGGAATGTTTTTATTTTTTGCCTTTAAGTAAAAAAAGTAATTTCTAATTCTTCTCAAAATGGGTAGTCGGGTTCTATATGTAGATTTGAAAATGCAATACGCCGTTTAATGAAAGACCTTAGTATCTATAAGCACAACAACCATTTCGTGTAAAAAAAACTTTTATTAGTTAAAATTTCAACAAAAAAATAATTCGGTGAAAGCGTTTGACACAAAAGCGAATTCTAAAAAAGCTCAAATCCAGCTGAGCATCCAAAAAATCAGCTAAAACACAACAATGTCCAATGTACTATCGCAGCACTTAGTGCTTTCCAATAATGAAGCTTTTTCCTCCAAGCACACTGTGCCCGTAACTGAATCGGCTGATGACTGGATTTACAATAAAGGGAGCTGGATAAACGTGTGTGAAGGGTGACATAGGAACTATGTGTACTGGAGCTGCAGGTACAGTGTGGACGATGTCCACTCTACTACTATGACTCTGAGCGACAGGTGAGAAAGCGACTCCGATTGGAGCTGGGTGAGCCACTGGTGGAGGACGAGCAACAGGAGCTGGAACAGCAATAGGAGCTTGTTCTGGAATTGGGGCTGGTGCAATGGGTTCTGGAGCTTTCGGCATGTCGTAAGGGGAATCGATGACAGCACCGGCTGGAGCGCTGAAAGCAGTTCCTGGTTCGTTCGTTTTGACCACAGCCCGGAAGCCTTGTTTGTCAGCAATGTAGTCTACGGTGCGGGATCTTCCATCTGTATCTCTCAGACCATAGGAGCCTTGCTTGTTTCCGTCAGCATCTCCCGTTTCCCGTCGGAAATTGGAAGCACCTTCAGCATCCGTGATGTCGTAGCTGAAGTCGTAGTTACCGTTGTTCTAAAATATAAATAGAATCTGATTAATATTCGTTTTCTAAATATTCACCTTCTTCCCCATACCGTGTTTCTTGCTTTCCACGGTAGGGGGCAGTATTTGTAGAAGTTGTTTCAACTTCCGGTTGAAGATTCAGGTCGAAGAATTTCTACTGGTGTAAACTAAATAACGTAAATCCACATCCAACTCTATCAGGTAACTGCATATCAATATAGAATAATTTCCTAAAGTACTTTTTTTCATATCTTCATTTGATACTTTAAAATTTAAAATATATAATAAATAAAAAGAAATATTGTGACAATCAAAGCACTCTACCAACGCCATCTATGAACACTAAAGAGACTCAAATAGAACAGTTGTAAGTTAGTTTAACTCCATCCCTCGAACCGCAAGCATGTAGGTTTCGAATTCCCCCCCCCCCACACTTGAGTTTTGTTTTCTCCCTAATTGTATTAATGGTTTATTTTGTGATGTTTTGTGACTTGTAACTTAACATTTTATGTCCTTTGTCCCATTAAAATTCTTAAATCACACCGTTGATTAGAATTCTTTGAGTCGCATGGCACCACAATATTAAATAAAAGTTCTGATCACCTCTTATTACGATCACTGGTTACCCATTGGTCAAATGCTTTTTCTTTTCTGGATTGACTCCTTTAAACGTCACAACATGTCAAATCATGGGTTGCAAAAAACTGTCTCCATTAATGTTTGTCGTCGGTTTGATTTTCTATGTACGTGTTTCAAGACGTCACAAAATACTTTTCATTCTTCAGTATTCATATTTATATTAAAATCACCGTCAAGACAGTCATTGTAAGTTAATAATGAAAAGAATATAAAAATACTTTAAATTATTATTATGACTAACGCTTAACCCATCAGAAAATTCCATTTCGTTTTTTGCTTATCCCTATTTAATGAATGAATTAATATTTGAAATAAAACTGTATTAACATCAAGTGTTAATACACACTACAAGTCCAAAAAATGTACATTGAATTTGAGTGGATGAATAAAAAGTATTTTATGAACGGGTGGAAATTTGAACAAGATATAGGGAGAATGTGAACTAATAGTAGGAATACAATAATGTATTATTAAAATATTTCGTAAAAAAATATTTTTTTTTGTATATAATCTAAAATTTATTTGAATGCAGTTATATTAGAATATCGTGCTAATACTTACATCTTGGCGCCTTGTTGTGGAGCTAACCCCTGTACTCACTAGACCGATGCCAGTAGCTTGGCAGGCGACTGCTACAGCACAGAGAATGGTAATCTGAAACAAAATATAAATTATAGATCTATATTCCAAATAATCCCGTTAGCAGGGAGCAAATCTGCAGCACTTCCTTCATAATTACAAATTTGTCTGTGACCTCAACGGTCAGACAAAGAGTCCCATGTAAACCTAGAAAGGTTTGTAATACGGTTTACGTGTAAACCTTCCAACCTTAAAACGAGATCTGTGACAATTACCTTTTCCAAAACTTTGGAAAACTACCTTCTAGAAAGAAAAAAAAACTTTTTGTTCTCTATTCAGCTACTTTTATTAAAAACAACTTTAGAGATGTTTTAAAAAGGCGATTTTTCCCCATATTTGAATGTTTAAAAAGAAAACTTTGAGGAAAATAATATACAGTCTTCTATAAGATATCCATTTAAGATAACCCAGTTTCCAACTAATCATTTCAGTTGTTTTCTACATTTTATTTAAAAATAAAATCATCTGTTATGTGATATTAGACATATGTGTAAAATATAGAAATGTAAAATTATTTAAAAATTGTCTTCTATGTTATTTTCTACATTATCATTAAATATTTAACCAAAAGTTACTTCAAAAGTTACTTATATTTAACTAAAAGTTACTTCGTACTTTTTAATGAAGCAAAAAAAAATCATTTATTGCGCAAATCTTATTCATTCCTTTGAAATACGAAAAAAAGTTAATAAAATAAACAAAATTAAAATAAAGTAAATAAAAACCTAAACAATCTACGATATCGTTAAATATTTAATCTAAAACTACATACTCTGAACACCTTGATAATAAAAATGAGATCGCCCTTTGTAGAATGTTAATCACCTCGTTGAAACACAAAAAAGAAGTAATATAATAAAGTATTAAAGTATTTCACTCTAAAATAATGTAACAAAATATAAAATAATGTGAAGTATAATACTAAGTAATGCTATCGCAAGGGTAGTAACGGTATCATTGAGAAATAAATAAAAAATTGCAATCCAGGTATTGTTTTGTTTTTCCTCATTTTAGAGCAAAATAATATGGTTGCGGAGGAAATAATATAATATTTGCAAGCAAACGATTTTAAAAATGAAACATCTTTTGGAATCATCTTCTAATGTCACTTCTTACTTTAAAAAAAAACTCAAATTTACAATACGTAAAAAAAATCACCCGTTATAATTGTGAACAGTTCATAAATTATTGAAATTTTTTAAAAAAAATTGTAACCTAGGAACTGTTTTGTTTTTCCACATTTTACGCAAAATAATATGGTTGCGAAGGAAATAACATAATTTTTGTAAGCAAACGATTTCAAAAATAGAATATCTTCTGGAATCGTCTTCTAATATTACTTCTTGCTTTCTGTTAAAATTTTCAATACATAAGACAAATTACCCTTTAAAATTGTGAACAGTTCATAAATAATTGAGAAATTAAAAAAAAATTATAATTTAGGTATTTTGTTTTACCACATTTTAGAGCAAAATAATATGGTTTCGAAAGAAATAACATAATTTTAGCAAGCAAACGATTTCAAAAATACAAGTTTTCAAATCGTTTGCTTGCAAACGATTTCTTGCTTGCAAACGATTTCCAAATGAACGATTTGCAAACGATTCGCTTGCAAACGATTTCCAAAGTGAATAATCTTTTGGAATCATTCTAATATAACATCTAGATTTTTAAAAACTGCAATTTTAAATACATAAAAAATTCTCTTTCAAAATTATGAATGGTAATCAAAGTCAGGGTGATATAAAAATGCGTAACTCTGTTTGTTTTTCTACATTTTAAGGAAATTAATTCGGTTGTAAATGAAGGAATGCTAGCTCAAAAGATTACCGCATTATTACTGGAACATCTTAGGCATAAACATTTGTTATGTTATTTTATTATTTTTTTTTAACCAACAGCAAAAATAGTTAGTAAATAAATATATCGAATTTGATCAAAATCAAATCTTAAAATAAATGTTACAACAATACGAAACTTTATTTTAATCGAAGTCATTTTTTAATTACATTACCTACCATCAAAATTCAAAATGTAAATGAATGTTCGTTTTGCTCTCAACTTTTTTTTAGTGTTAATATATAGGTATTTAAATGTATGTTGAATTTTCGTAGTTTGATTTATGAGTGCTTTTATGCCGCTCCCTGTACTATTTTTAAATTCCAATATTTACTTTTCGTTATCTTTTTTTACTTTTAGTTTTAGACCAGGGATGGGCAAACTTTTTTGGTCGAGGGGCCAAAAATCAAGAAAAAAAATGCTTGGTGGGCCAAGTAAAAACTTCAAAATTTAAGAAAAAAAAGGTGATATACAAGTTTTAATTTAAATATTTAGTGAGATGAAGGAAATTGCGATTTCATTTTTAAAAGTTCCTTACATTAAGGTTGGAAGTGAGATGTGCTTATTTTAAGGAACAAGGCTAAATGCTTTGCTGTTAGTCTACTTCTGAAATGATTTTTTCTAAGGTTCATAGATGAAAACACTTGTTCACATATATAAGATGAAGCATACATGCACTGATTTTCTGAGCATGAAATATTAAATTTCGGAAACTTGCTTTTTGTATTGATTTGTAAAACTTTGGAATATTTAGAAACGACTGCTTCAGATGATTGTTAAATTGTCCGCTCTTTGGAGCGTAAAATGCGCAGTCTGCCAAATGTGAAGTGCAATTTACCTATATTAGATTCCATAAGTCAGCTCCTCAAGAGAGACAAGCGCTAGTTGGAGCCAATCTACGGCTATTCTATAAAGAACTTCTGCTTTCAACATTTTACCAATTGAAGCTGTCTGAGCTAACTATTTCCATCAATTTATGTTTTGTAGAACAAAAATAGAGAAAGCAAAAACTTCATCAGTACTTTGTTGAAAAAGGAAAAACAGAAATAATTTTAAACATAGTCGACAAGAAAATGGATGTATATTGTTTATATTTGCCACTGATTGGCAAATAAAAATTCTATCCGCGGGCCGGATAAAATCTTCCAGAGGGCCGCAGTTGGCCCGCGGGCCGTAGTTTGCCCATCCCTGTTTTAGACTAAGTAGCATTGTTATTATTAATTATCCAAGTAATGAAACTATTTCATTATTCTTAGCGTTCAATATTTATATTATTGTTATCGGTAAAGCAATCGTATTTATTTAGTATAGATATTATGATTTCCAAATTATTTTTGTCCTATTTTGAATTTTTATTTATTTTTGTACCTTATACTGAACTGCTAAATTTTGATGATAAAAACTGTTACATTTTGATAGAGTGACATGAGGCAAGTTGATACATATCTAAAATAAGTGAGGCATGAGTTTGTTTGTTATTGTAAACTGGATGATGTTTTCCTGAATGTTGTCTTGTTTCAAATTCAAATTATTTGGAATTCTAACATTTTTTTAAAAAATATACCGGTTGGTTCACTAAATTCAAATTAATTAGTTTAAATTTCTTAACTCACTTAAATTTCTTAAGACACTAATTTCTAACTTTAATTATTTAAGTTACTTAATAAGACACTAATTTCTAACTTTAATTATTTAAGTTAGTAATTTCTTTCTTTCTTTATAGTCAGTAATTTTAAAAAAAAACTTAACCAGTAATGTATTTTAGTTTTTTTTTCTCTCCTGAAGTTGTATTTTTTTTATTTTAAAAGTTAAATAAATTTATTTTTTTACATTAAAACATTGATTAGATTTAGAACAAAGAATTGATAATAAATTACAAATATTTTTTGCGTTAATTTCATTTTTATCCTCCATTTAAAAAAAATAGCAAAAATAATCCGAAGTTGTAACCAATCAAAATAATACTACTAAATTAAATTTAGGTTTATGTTGTTTTTTAACCTGAAGCTGTAAATATTTTGCGGTTTTGTTATTTTAAATTTATATAAAGTAATTTCTTTAACATTATAATGGTGATTAGATTGAGAATAAAGAATAGATTTTTATCCTCAATTTTAAAAAAAATATCAAATATAATCAATCAAAATAATACTACTAAATTAAATGCAAAGAACAACACTCAGTTACAGTTAAGCTCCTAAACGTCAGGGATTTCATAAAAAGTCAAAATCGAGTGTATGTTTTTCGCTCAAAAGCTCTAAAGTCAGAAAACAGAACAACTTACCTTAGAAATCATTTTCAGTTCTTAAATTTACTGACCGCTTATGTTATGCTTTGCTCTGATGTAACTAATGCTTTTATACTGTTTTCCGGAAGGTCGTTTCGAATGCAACATTTTTGCAAAATCGTTTGCATCTACTTGACGTCACAGGCGTGGGGCGACAGCAAAAAAGAAATAAACCAAAAACACATCCTTGACGATCTCCCATCAAATTTGACATCACCAAAACATCTCAGCTCAACTCGAACAACATAATCGCCCATTCTTCGCATCATCACCATTTTGTTTTAAGAATTTAATGATTAATTGCCCAAAATCGAAGGTTGGCTCGGGGCGGACGAGGCCAACGACTGAACGTTCGATAGCCAAGCGAGAAGTTGAAAAATATGATTTGTGGTCAAGCTACGCCCAGGATTGAGATTTATAAAATCAATTTCATATTAAGAATCATGATCTGGTTCAGACGTCGATATTTGTCATTGATGAATTATGAATGACATATATGGATTATTCTTCAAAACCTTAGGGCTATAATTCTTCTACGTGCTCGTGGTTGGATGCCGGCAATAACTTCATCAGATGGGCTATATAATGACCTTGGAAATTAACAACATGTAATTAAAAGAAATTACTTAATAGCCTTTCAGTAAACAAGATTTTTTTTCTTTCTTTCAATAAGTTCGATTCAAAATTCATAACGCTTTCGAGCAAGCATGCAGAATTTATTGAATATTAAATGTTTCCTTAGGAAAATATTGAAATTATGTTGTTATTCTTATGTTTAGTATTTTTGAAAAATTGTTTTGGAACGTTTTGTTATTGTAGAAATAGTGTTTGGAACTCTTTTATTATTGCTCTGTAAAATATGTTAGAAACAGCAAAAAGCAGACATTAGCGTCGTATTATACAAGTGCAAATCACAGTATTAAAACCTGGCATCATGAATATTTGAAATGGTTCTGGGATTTTAATTTATTTCCTTTAGTTGAAGAATACTTTTTAGAATTATTGCTGCAAAGTTCGATTTTTGTTTAAATTATTGCTCTAAGTTTCGATTTTTGACGATATCTCGACAAATGACGGTTATTAATTTTACGATATGTAGACAAATGACGGCCTGCATTTTTAAATTAAGGAACATCATTAGTATGAAGTGTGCTGATCCAAACATTTATCTGTTATTTATCCAATAATGCATCGGAAAAAAAAGATTTAACATTACAGAAAATATATCAACTGTTCTTTTTTTTTGCGATTTTCCGTGCTTTAACGCTTTAACTAACAAAATGGAGTAAAAATAAGGAGAGAAAAGTACAACTAAAGCGATAGTTAAAATTGGTATTTACTAATTGGAAGAAATAGTTATTCAACTAATTGGTAAATGTTTCAATCATGGAATCAGCATATTAGTGAATAAGTGAATCAGTAAATATGTGAATAACTTAATCGATGAAATAGTGGTTCAGTGTGCTAGTGAATTTAAAAATCAATAAAAAAGAGATTCATTATATATGTAAATAAAAAAGTTTATAATCTTATAAAATTCCTACCAATAGTGGTTTCTTTATTAATTTATTATTTCATCTTTATTAGTTTGTATTTCTTACGAGCTATTCTTAAAACTGTTCATTTTTAAAAGCATATTATTAAAAGTTCGCAACACTATGTATGTACAAGCCTTGCTATGAATATTCATGTCTATCCATGTATGTTTATTTTTTCCCATTATGCTTATTTATTTTTAAAAATGCTTACTTTTTCAAAAGCATATCATTCTACGTATACGTCACTGCACATTTGCAACCGTTAATTCTTGATACAGAAAGCAAAAAAAGGTAACAACATAAGTTGGCGTTTGAGTGAATTAAAAAGCAGTTTTTCTGGAAATTAGTAAATGATCCAGTATATTAATGAATAAGTAAATCAGTTAATCTATGTTAGTTAAAAGTTCAAGCTCGATGAAATTTGATGTCATCGTTTGCTTTTTATTTCTTCGCGCATTATAGGAATTTTTAAATTTATGTAAATAAATTCTTATTAACTCTGTATTTTCCTTTATCAATAAAAATTTATCAGGAAAAATCCTTGAATCAAAGTAACAGTGAATGGGTAATCAGTAAATGAAAAATTCGAAGAATTGCTGAATGGGTGAACCAGTAAATGGTAGAATCGGTAACATTATGAATAGGTGAATCAGTAAATAGG
Organism: Parasteatoda tepidariorum; assembly: GCF_043381705.1. Lineage (NCBI taxonomy): Eukaryota > Metazoa > Arthropoda > Arachnida > Araneae > Theridiidae > Parasteatoda > Parasteatoda tepidariorum. The sequence continues at coordinate 4,199,500 of NC_092204.1, forward strand.
CAGATCAAAGGGATAGAACAATAAATGATATTATGAATAGTTGTTGATGAACTAGTAAATGTCTAAAGCAGTGTATAAATAAATAAAATAAAAAGATCATATGCTTAGAAAATTTAGTATGATGGTCAACAACCACTATTCCGTTTTGCACTTCAAATCAGAATAAGTTAGAGATGTCAGTGTTCTTGATTATAATGATTTATTTTACAGTTCTATTTACAAAATATATAAAATACTAACTTCATTAATAAAATTTGAAACACTCAATGATATAAAATGGCTCAGATATAAATATATAAATGCTCAAAAATAAATAAATATAAACTCCAAGCTCCACAAGAAAAGAATGAATGAGCTCAACAAAAAAGCAAAACAAAATCGTTACTGTAGCAACTTAATTTTATGAACTTGATCAAAGTTAAAAATTAAGCAGACGATAATTCTTAACAACCACATTTCCTTGTTTTTTTTCTATATTTTTTTGTATTTCTTATCATGTTTCAATTTAAAATTCGCGATCGCACCGAACTAGGGGGCGTTGTTGTATGAGACGAATACCTGCGATTTCTATATGAACAGTTACTCTGGAGACGTCTTTAAAGTAGCGTGTAGCATTGTAACGTTCCTTCTTTATTGTGGCTTATTAAATTTAAAAAAGAAAAAAAATTGATATTCCTTCTTATGCAAACGAAAACAAAATGGTGTCAACAAAATTAGAGAAGAAACATTCAAAACACATCGGAAAAATGTTTGTACATAAACAGAAAAAAATATTTATATTCTTTAAGAGTTAAAACCTAATGCTCGAGAAATAGTTTTACTAAATTTAATGATGTAACATGAAAGGCCTATTTAAACTTTACATTCCATAGTTTTAAGAAACATATAACTTCAAAAATTAAAATGAACAAAAAGTAGGACATAAAGCCTTATAATTTTATATAATTTACTTTTGTAAACAAAGTTTTTTGACAACAATTTATATCAAAAAATTTTAAGTTTCAATAAAAATCATTGTTTAAAAACTAAAAAACGCAAAATGAAAAATGCTGACGAAATAAAAAAAATTCTTTTTGTCGCCATTTTTTAGTGCTACGAAAATTTGTCTTTGGGATTTGCCAAAAACAAAACAAGATGCAATTTTATTTTTTCAGGAGCGAAATAATTTAGCAAAAAAAAAAATAAAGTGAATATGTACCAATTCCCATGACATGAAATTTTATCTTGGTAAGCGTAAGTTTTGTAAATGTTACCTCATTTGGAATCTTATTTATTAGAGTTAATATGGTGACATCATCAGGTGAACGAAAATAGATTCTTTTGAATCTATGTTAAACTTTATATCAGCCCATTTCCCACCGAAAAATCCGATTGACTACTTTGATTTTAAATGTTTGTTTTAAATGATTTTAAAAAACCAACAAGAAGAAATGGACGATAACCATCTAAGACATTGCCCTGCACTTCCTCCTGGGCCCTTGTGGGAACGATATTGGCGGGCGAGATGCATTATTACAGACCTATAGACTCTTTATTTTTGTAGCTCTTGTTTCCTTATACTGTTCTTGGCTACAAATTTGTCTTTCATGTCTGCCATTGGAAATTTAAAAAAAAAAACTTTGATTTTAAATAAAGTGTTTTATTTTATGATTTGTCGCAAAAATTTTAGGTGTAGATTGGCGGCACTTAAAAACTGCCAAATCTGTAGCTGCGGTGGCGTTAATACATAAGTACCGAATTTTTATTCCATATTTTTCTTAATCATATTACTTCAAACATTAGAATATGCAAGAAGTATACATAAACACATAATGTTATACCATTTAATTTTTCAAAAAAAGTTTTTTGACAAAAATTTTTATCTAAAAATCATAAACTAACAAACGTAAAACAACGAATTCTTAGGATTACGATAAAAACGATTTTAAAAATTTCTCATATTGAAATTGGCAAAAAAAACTGTCATACTGTTTCTTTTTTTTTATTCTTTGGTTTTCACGTCTGATTAAGAACTATTCTGTAGAGAACTATCATCAAATAAGAAAAAAAAAATTTAGAAGCAAATTTTTTCAAAAAAATCATAACACTCACCTTCTTGATAAATCCGGAGAATTCTAAATGAAATGTTATTCGTTTGAAAATTTTATTTTCAAATAATATCTACATAGATTATCCCTTCATTACTTTTAGATAACATACCACACAGCAAGATCTCGATATGAATTTTAATATGTAGCTTAAAAGCAGAATAGCTGAATTCTAGTTGAAATTATTCTTTCATAACTAAAAAATACTTACCAAGAAAACGATAAAATTTATTAATAATCAGCACAAATGACACTATTTCAAGTGATAAGGATGATTTTTTATTGTTGTTTTCCAAATTATATAGATACAGAAATCGTATAAGGGAGAGTGGGGTCAATTGTAACATTTTTTACTTAACTATTTTTAACTAACAAAAAATCCAATATATTATCAGTATATAATCAATCAGGAGT
>NC_092204.1:4202607-4218201 GCF_043381705.1 Parasteatoda tepidariorum
CTCATTTGGAATCTTATTTATTAGAGTTAATATGGTGACATCATCAGGTGAACGAAAATAGATTCTTTTGAATCTATGTTAAAATTTATATCAGCCCATTTCCCACCGAAAAATCCGATTGACTACTTTGATTTTAAATAAAGTGTTTTATTTTATGAATTGTCGCAAAAATTTTAGGTGTAGATTGGCGGCACTTAAACTGCCAAATCTGTAGCTGCGGTGGCGTTAATACATAAGTACCGAATTTTTATTCCATATTTTTCTGAATCATATTACTTCAAATATTAGAATCTGCAAGAAGTATACATAAACACAATGTTATACCATTTAAATTTTCAAAAAAAGTTTTTTGACAAAAATTTTTATCTAAAAATCATAAACTAAAAAACGTAAAACAACGAATTCTTAGGATAAAAAAACGATTTTAAAAGTTTCTCATATTGAAATTGGCAAAAAAAACTGTCATACTGTTTCTTTTTTTTATTCTTATAGTTCTTAATCAGGCGTAAAAACCATTCTGTAGAGAACTATCATCAAATAAGAAAAAAAAATTTAGAAGCAAATTTTTTATTATAAAAATCATAACACTCACCTTCTTTATAAATCCGGAGAATTCTAAATGAAATGTTATTCGTTTGAAAATTTTATTTTCAAATAATATCTACATAGATTATCCCTTCATTACTTTTAGATAACATACCACATAGCAAGATCTCGATATGAATTTTAATATGTAGCTTAAAAGCAGAATAGCTGAATTCTAGTTGAAATTATTCTTTCATAACTAAAAAATACGTACCAAGAAAACCATAAAAATTTATTAATAATCAGCACAAATGACACTATTTCAAGTAATAAGGATGATTTTTCATTGTTGTTTTCCGAATTATATAGATACAGAAATAGTATAGGGGAGAGTGGGGTCAATTGTAACATTTTTTACTTAACTATTTTTAACTAACAAAAAATCCAATATATTATTAGTATTAATTGATAGACGAGTACAGTAGACTATCCTCTACTAGAAAAAAATAAATACCTTACTTTAAATGTTATTATATTAGTTATTAACAATTTTTGACAGTCGTGCACTTGTTACAACTGTCCCCACTTACGGGGTCAATTGTAACAGTTCATAAATTCAACTAAAACATAGTTAATTATACATATTATCATAGCTGCGATATATTTTTTTATTGATCAAAATAGTAGTGATATTTTAGGAGTAAAAATAATAATGAGCAGAGACCTAAAGGGTTAAACTTTTAACTTTAAGGGGTTAAAAATTTTACTTTATGCTGTGAAAGGTGACAAATAAAATAATTAAGGAATGGTTTGTAAACATAAAATTATTTATTTTCAGCTGTTACAATCGTCCCTTTACTTATTGTTACAATCGTCCTCAAGACGCCATTTCAGCTTCATTTGTTAAAAACATTGCTAGTTAATTAACTAAACTAATTCTTTTTTATTGAAATGTTAATTAAGATGTCCACTTACATATAATTTTTATTTGTTTGTTATCTGTTATTTGTTTTTATTGTTACATATAATTTTTATTTGTTGGGGTTATAATTTTTATTTGTTTAAACAAAATTACTTTGTTGCAATATAATATTCTAATACCAAAAAAAGTACTTACGTAGCGTGAAAATATCTTTTGTGATATAACTCTTTCAAAAGTACATAAAAATGGTCGCCAACAGGGGTGTACATGTAGATTTAGTAAATACACCTTGTGCGCCACCTAGGAACCAAATCTAGAACCAGACACTCGAAATTTTTGCTCTGTTACAATCGTACCCTGTTACAATTGACCCCACTCTCCCCTACTGTTCTAAAACGAAGAAGAATATTCTATAACTATTACAGTTCTGAATTCACATTTATTCATTGGAATGAAGAAAGCAATGTTGATTTATAATGAATTGCACTTTGATTTATAATGAATTGAAGACGGAAAAAATTTATTTTACCGTAATACGCAGATCTGTAACCGAAATCGGAAGTCATTAGTTGCAAGTTTGTTTATAATAGAAGTTAAAAATTATTGAGGAATTTTTCCTCAAATGTTTGGCGTGTTCGGTTTCTGAAAGATTTACCAATATCCTGGAGAGTTTTTTCAAGTTTTTCGGCCTTTTCCTTAGGGAAATTTTGCTTCTTATTTGCTGCTAAAGAATGGCGTCTGATTCTGTCAATGATTTTGATGGAACTTGAAAAGTTAATAAATTAATGCTTGATATTTTCAGGCTCCCGCTAGAGGGCGCACTGGAGCGTTGCGATCGCGAATTAAACGAAGTCTTATGTTAAAAGTAATTTCAAATCTCTGATCACTGTTAGACGCGAGACTAATACGAATGGAATATATTTTAGCAAACTGAACGTGAAGTAACGGGGCCAACCGAACCAAATCTGGATGCCATCGAATTAATGGGAAAAAATCAAGTCTTTAATACTTGTCAGGATAGACAATATTTTGTTAAATTTTATTTCATTGAGTCGCCAATTTATATTTCTATCATGTGCAATAAAATTTAAAAATTTTACGTTGAAACACGAGGGATAAAATACGTAGTTTTACTTTGTTTTTAAAGTAATTTTGAAACATATTTCTTACACAACCATTAAATTGTCATATATTTCCAATTTAAACGGGAAAATTCATAAAATTTTCTACAAAGAAAAAGAAAAAAAATTTCTAACACACCATAATATTTTTTGTTAATTTGAATTATTAAATATACAATCGGTTCTCTATTTATCGAAATCACTAAGTCCAGACAATAAGCTCCTTATATGGAAAATTCATTAAATAGGAAATCACCATATGAAATACTAAAACAGCACGAAACAGGTTTTAAATTCATAAACACTCGACATAATTAAAATAGCAATTGATACACCTTTATCTTGTAAATTATTATTGACTATCGAATTGTTTCAAATGATTTTAACATTTCATCAAATGAAGATTTGGTGATTTGTTCATCATTTCTGTCTTCCGTCTTCCCCAGAATTTATTGCTGTATTGTTTTTATTTCTCACACTGTCCAAAATATCCGATTCAGTCATTGTTTCTGTGATTGCAGCTTCAGAATCAATAAAAATAAAATCATTAATCAGTAGATCATCGTTCATTTCGTGGTTATCTCTTAGCTATACCCCACATTTTTTTAAATAGTTCTAAAGGAAAGTCATCCTCGTCCTCCGCACTTTCCAAATCCTCCGCGCCGACTAAGAATCCAGCTTTAGCAAAACTGTTAGGAATAGTACGATCTGTAACATCATAGTTCCATGCTTTAGAAATTTCTTTTATGCTTTCTCGTCAATTTATATTGGGAATGAATTCTTGTTTGAAATGCAAACAAAAAGGAAAAGAGATTTTACTGCTTTCTCTAAAAGTGACTGCGAAAATCAATTCAAGGTCACTCCCCCCCCCATAAACACAGGTTGACAAGTTTGAAATGTTCCGAAATATTTTGGGAAATAGAGAAAGAGGATCTTAAAGAAAAGCTCGTTAAATAGAAAATTCACTTCGCTATTTGGAAGATATTTTACGAAGGAATTTCCAAAATGTTCATGGTTCCTCGAAAAAAATCGTAAAATAAAAAAATTCGCAAAATGGAAATTCGTTAAATAGAAGTCAGACTGTAGTTATAAACTAAAGAAAAAATGGAAACTGTTCACTGTAAAGACCTTGTTTATCCAATTGTTTTATAACAATTTGTTAATTTCTTATAGTTTTTTACAATTTAAACTTAAAATATTGCATAAAATCTATTCCTTCGAAAAGCACGTTGTTCAAGGATCAAAAGATTTTTATTGCATTAGAAAAATATTTAAATGAGCCATTAGAATAATATTTAAATGAGTAACCCCTTCCCTGAAAATCATACTACGTTCGATAATCTTATTCGTCTCGCCCTTTTCAGAACATTCATCAAAGAACTTATTAATCTGAGACGATTTGCTTACATATCATTAATCATACATCTTAAAGAGTCACTTTTTAGCATTTTTAAAACGGAATGCATAATTAAGTATGTTTTTTAAGCAACCTCTTTCTTGTATAACGGTAGTCATTCTGACTGTTTTTGTTGTAGTTTTCTGTTTTTGTGGCTTTTTTTAATGATTTTTATTTAAATTAATAAGGAAAAGATCTCGTTCGCGGAAAATACAAGCATTACAAGGAAAAAAAATGTGTTAATAATGTAATGAAACAAAATAATAAACGCAAAACTATACTTTCTTCCATGTCATTAAAAGAAAACAATTTTATTTTCGTTTCACTCAAAATCAAAACGTATGCGAAACATTTTCGAACAGGTATGGAGGGGCGGAGTATAAATACAGGATCTCGATATGAATTTCAATATGTAACTTAAAAACAGAATAGCTGAATTCTACTTGAAATTATTCATTCAAAACTGAAAAAAACTTAACATGAAAACAATTCAAAAAATTATTAACAATCAACACAAAGGATACTATTTCAAGTAATTGGGATGATTCCTTATTGTCGTTTTCCGAACTATATAGATTCAGAAATATGTACTATTCTATAAGGAAGAAGAAAATTCTATAACTATTACAGTTCTGCACATTCTGAATGCCATTTATTCAAATAAGTAATGTTGACTTCACTTTAATTTGTAATGAATTGAAGCAAAACAGAAAAATATTTTACCGAAATACACACATCTGTAACAGTATGCGATCACGAAAGTTATCGGTTGCAAGTTTGTTGATAATAGAAAGGTAAACATTATTGAAAAATTGTTCTTCAAATATAGGGATCGTTCTGTTTCAGAAAGATTTATCAATGTTCTGGTCATTTTTTTTTTCAAGTTCTTCTGCCTTTTTCTTCGGGAAATTTTGATTCTTATTTGCTGCTAAAAAAATGGCCACCTACTCCGCCAATGTTTCTGACAGTGCTAGATAAAAACTTAATAAATAAACGCCAGAAAATATACTACCCGCTAGATGGCGTGTTCAACCGTTGCGATCGCGAATAGTGTTCGAAATTTTTCCATATTGTGCATTTATGTAAAAATATAAATTTTTCATATCAACTCCAAATCTTTTATTTTACATAATAAGCAAAAGTATTTCTGCAATAATTTTATTTGCTGTTGTTTATTTCAGTCGCTTATATAATAAATTCTACTATTAATTTAAGAACAAGAACTGTGGAACAAGAAATATTTCAAATAATTCACTTTTTCAAAATTTATTTTTGTCCTCAATTAACAAACGGCATTCTTCACGAATCAACATCTAAGAATTTCATTGAGCTAAAATGAAACAACTGACCAAACGATTTTAAAGAACATTATAAATTCAATTAAAAATAATAAACGAAAACGATAAATTCATCTACATAACTGATAATTAAGCTTTTTGCCATAGCCGGAGCTAAAACCGTTTGGGCCAGACTATTGCCATTTTGGGACGAATCGATTTAAAAAAATGAAAAAGACTTATCGTCTTTTTATATGTTAGAGCATTAGAGTGGAAACTCCTCATGTATTTCCTTGTGGTTTAATTATGCGGAGAGACTAAGATGGTCTTTAGCAAGCCATCTTGTAAATAAACGATCAGCTGACGCTAACGTCATAGATCACATTGCTTGAGTTTTTCTTTTTTTATTTTCTACGATTAGTTCACACTCTTATTTATATACCTTGTTCAAATTTTCAGTCGTTAATAAAATCTATATATATATTTCTCTTACACGGCGACAAAAAAAAGCCTCATTACAACTCCCCGAATGGCAACGCTAGAAAATCGACCCATGATTGCAGCTAAAAAATGTCACATGCCAATCAAGATGAGGTGGCTCAACATATAGCGCTTTTAAAAACGGAAACTGAAATAAGTAANAGAGAGAACATTATCAGCTACGGCAATCTCATACTATTAAGCTAGGCAGAAGTGAGTAGTCTTTGTCGATAGATCTCTATTTTAGTATTTTGTCGAGAGCGCTTTTTTTCTCGAATTTATATATTACGAATTTATTTGACGATTTTTGATTTATATCACGAATTTATTTGTTTTATTATTGTTATTAGTTATTCATTGAAAAATGAGTCTCAGTCGTGCTGTTACGCTTTAAGATTTTATACTATTGCACATTTCTAATAGATTTAACGAATTACATGTCATTTGCTTGAATTCAAATTTATTTTAATGACTTAGTATTTACTAAAAAGATGTATTTTTTTTTAAATTTTTTTTATATGGATTTGAATGATTGTTTTGAATTCTTAGAATTTTGTGCATTTGCAATGTACCCAAGTTAGTAGCGAACGAAGCGAGCTTGGTTTGCGAAGCAAACCAAATAAGATTGCGTAGCAATTTTCGGGAGTTGGCGAGCGTTGGCGAGCAGGGAGTGCAGCTCACTAGTACTTTTTATTCATCCATTCAAGTTCAAATACGTTTTTTTTTAAAATTTGTAGTGGATGACACTTGATGTTCACACAGTTTTTTCAAATATTGATTCATTTATCAATTTTAATTTTATATGGAAGAAAAAATTTTAATTATTTAATAAAAAATAAATAAAATTAAATTTTTCTTTGTTGACTTAAGTAGGAATTAACTTTAAAAAAAATTATATTACTTGCTCATGATAAAATAAACCCATTAGCTTAAACGTTCAACTAGGCTGTGGAGCTGACAAGATCTTTTTCAAAATGCACCATTTTTTCCCCTAAATGTTCGAAACTTCCCGTCGTTTCTGTTAAAAAGGATTCCGAATAAACGGCACTGCCTAAACACACGTCCATTTTATCTTTCCATATAAATGTAGTTGTATCAATGAGACGGCAATAAGGCAATGATGGAAGTCCACCGATTCGAGGCTTAACGGGCGACCGTTCTAGGGCCACTTGGGAGCCATTTTAAAAATGCTTGCAGATTTTCGGAAACGACGAATTGCTGTTGCCACCTCATTGCCTCGAAATTAAACCTGCGTTCCGTCAAAATTGTTTTTCTTCCTTCCCCTTCCGCTCGCAAATACTTTCCATAAGCTGGTTATAATGATTCTCCGCACCATTTGAAAAGTCAAGTTTTGCACGGGAAATACTTCTAGTTAAAATCCACTCAATCTATTTTAACTAACATCTTCCCCCTGGGAGGATTGATTTTGAGAAGTTTTACGAACGAACCGAGTTGTGAGTGTCAACATTGTTGAGAGAGATCAGCGACTCATCAGAACTCTGGTGGTAATTTACCCTTTTTTTTGCTGGTTTGTTGATGTTAAACCCTTTACGTGAGTCTATCCTTACCTTTAATATGCATCTTGTTTAATCCTAACTTGATGTCTCTCTTACCATTTAATTTTTGTTTTGTGTTTCTAATAGTGATTATTGCGTTGAAAGTATGGAAAAGTTTTATCGAATGTTATCCTCTGCGAATTTACATTAAAAGTGTTATTTTGTCTGATTATGAATACCCCATATTTGTGAAAGTTGCTTTTGCGTGTCTTTTAATGTGAGATGGAGAGGGGGAGTGAAAATCACGTGTTTCCTGGAAATTGCATACTTATCCGATTTATTATTTATCATACAAATTATTGTCACTGTGCTCTGTGAAACTATATATAGCTGCGAAAAAATGCCACGAATGTCTTGTGCTGTTATCGCTGTTGTCGTAGGCCATTAAGGCAAGGGATTTGATTGTTCTTATCTTAAAGTGACTCCATCTATGGCCAGGAATTCGACTTCTGCCACACAAATGCACCACACCCGTTTATAGGGAGGACATATTCATACATCCATTCCTTCATTCTCAGATCGTAATTTTGAACTGAACCAGGGAACGATCAATCTCCAATTCAATACCCCTAGAGATACAATTTGTTAGGAGAACAGAAGACTTTGTCCCCCGACAGATTTAACGTGAAAAAGTCACAATTTTTCTACACGGGGAGTCTTCGGCAGGCTGGATTCAAACTCCCGTTTTTACGAACGTGATTCTGAACACTTCCAACCAGGCTATCTCGACCCTAATGTTTTGTGATCAAAGACAGTTATGCTTGCATGAAGGTAGAATTTATTTTAATAAAATCTATTTATATTTTTGTTACATTTTAAAAACTTCCATTCTAATGGAACAGGCATAATATATGCAGGTCAAGTACCCAACTATTTCTCCCGCTCTCTATTTACTTACGTCTCCAGCTCTGTCTCTCTATTTATAGTGCTGCTTTCAGGAGAACTCCTCCAGGCATCAGTCTCGCGTCGTGGCGGGTACCATGGTTACGAGAAAAAGTAACTTCGAATAGGGGCATGGGGTGAATAGTTTTGTCTTGATCTTGGCATAGGTCAGCGTGAGTAAACCAATCGACACCTTCACTCCTCCATTGCACCCCCTCTTAGAATATGGTCTCGCTTATCACCATAGCTGCAGACAGCCCAGACTTTTAGTCTGGAGGAGTTCTCAAAACATGCAATACTTACGTCTCCAGCTCTGTCTCTCTATTTACTTATATCTTCAGCTTTGTCTCTCTATTTACTTACGTTTACAGCTCATTCTCTCTATTTACTTATGTCTTCAGATTTGTATCTCTATTTACTTACCTCTACAGCTCTTTCTCTCTATTTACTTATGTATCAAATTCGAACTCTCTATTTACTTGTGACTCCAGCTCTCCCGATTAAGATCTCTATCTTCATGTTCCTGTCCTTAACAAAATATACGAACAACATTAAATACTTAAATCATTTTTAAATAGATCAGAAATTTAGTACTTTTAGCGGTAGATACTATGGGAAATTTTTGTACTGTTTCTCACAATCATTCAGCTTTTATCGTTACCACGTAATCAATCGTACTAAAGGTTATTTAAATTTGCAACTTAAGGGGAGGAAAAAGACATAAATTCCTAACATATTGAAATGCGAACAAAATTTAGTATTGCTTTTGTTCTAATCTGATCTATCGGTCACAAACAATAATAACAAATGCATATCCCAAATGCACATGCATATACAATAATAACTAATGAATAATAATTGCTTTAAGTAGGAACCAAAACAATGAATGGAAAACAATAAAGGTCACAGAAAAAGATATTTTACCCAGATCCGTTGAAATTCATAAAAAAATAATAAATTATAACCGGTCTGAAAGGTTAAAGATTTTAAACAATTAATTTGTAACACTTCAAGGTGTTGCATGGCTTATTTCCTTTTAATTAAGGATTCTTTTTTTAAAAAAAAGAAAGATGGAAGATAAAGCCTGCTGTACTTGATATAGATCTTTTTACCCATTTAACTTACTCAATAACGTGACTAATTGCTATAAATCTTTAGATGAGGCACGATTTAATCAAGTTCAGCTATTTAATATAAAACTTGCCTTTCAGTTAGATTTTACTTATTTATCAATATTTTTTTTCTAATTTACTTTTTATTTATTTCTATTTATATTTTATTTATTTACTCATTACTGACGTAACTTTGGGATCATTTTAAAATGGACTTAATAGTGATTTTTTTTCCCGAAATTGACTAAAAATCTCCAATAAAACTAAAAATAATTAATTACATTCAATTAATAAATTAATTTTTGAAAAAAAAACTGTATAAACATAAAGTGTCCTCCACTACAAGTTTAAAAAAAATGTATTTGAACTTAAATGGATGATAAAAAAGAATTTTATTAACGATTGAAAATTTGAACAAAATATAGGGAAGGTGTGAAGTAATACAATACAGAACCCGTTATCCGGAAATCAGAAAACCGGAAAACCAAAAAACCGGAACAAAATTCGATAAATTTTCTTGCCATTTTAAAAAAAAAAAATTTTTTTTCCTCATAAGATTTTGCGATTTTTCTTTCTTTTTTTAAAGATGTTTACCTTACCATCATTTTGAAAAGAATCGTTAGTGTATTACTTCATCGTTTTATCTTCTTTTTAAGATTATTTCCAAAAATTTTTTTTTTTAGTTGGGTTTAACAATAAAAAAAACGGCTTTTTGTAGCGATTCAGAAAACCGGAAAAATCAGTTATCCGGAATAGCGATGGTCCCGATCGTTCCGGATAATCGGTTCCCTACAGTAGCAGGAATTGAAAAAATTAGGTAAAAGAAACAAAATGGATAAGGAAGGAAAAGTAAGATAATAAATTGAAACTTATGCCTGATATAGAACTCACAACGAAAACTTGGCAAAAAAATCGAAAGCAACTTTCCACATGCCGATCAGAACATTAAATCAATTACAAGTCAGAATAAGAAAAATAACTAATATTAACATGAAATAAAGAATTAAAAAAAACTTTTCACTTTAAAGTACATTTTTCCAAATTTCCCATGCTAAAATATCAGAATTGAAAAATTTATGAAATACTGAATTTAAATCACTTTTTGATTTAAATTTTTGAAATACTGAGTTTAATTTTTCAGAAAGGGTAGAATTCAAGCATCACAATATTGAGTTGAAAATAGAAACGGTTGCACTTAAATGCCACTAGACAAAGCATTTGATAGAAAGATCCCAGATAGCAAAATAAGGTTTATTTTAACTCAGCAAGACCTTTGAATGTAAACCTAAAAAGGTTTGTTATACGGTTTACGTGTAAACCTTCTAACCTTAAAACGAAATCTGTGACAATCTGCTCTATTCTAAGTACATTACCCTAATCCACAACCTTGATGGGAAAAACCTTCCATATAAAAACCTGAAATCGAGGTTGAATTAGGGTTTTCCAACCGTGAAAAAAAGATCCTGGAATAGAGGTAGTCTTAAGGTGAAAATAATCTTAAATCTAAGTCATTATAAGGTTTCTTTTCGCAAAGTCTTGTATACTCAGCTAAACTCCACCTTGTCTTGCAATTTGAATGGACAATGCCATTTGATCTTATTTCTAGTGTGACGTCATATAAAACGTCATGATGGACCTAGGTGACAATATTTTTTAAAAAAGCTTTACTAAATAATTTTTAATCCTTTTAGGATGAAAGGTTTGAAACTGCAATATTTTTGCTATTAATACTGCAATATTATAAGTGAAATAAGTGCTAACTGCAATATTATAAGTGAAATAAGTGCTAACTGCAATATTATAAGCGAAATAAGTGCTAACTGCAATATTCTAAATGAAATAAGTGCTAACTGCAATATTATAAGTGAAAGAAAGGTTTTTAGTCCAAACATTTTTGTGCCATTAGAAAGAAAATCCCAACACAAGTTGGCCGTAAGGTTACATGCTCTCAGGAAGGAATGTACCAATCAGAATCTTAACAACAAATTCATGCTTTACAAATCTATACATAACAATAAACGCGGCTGTGTGTGTGTGTCTGTAATCACAATATATTGTGAGGAGAGTAGTTACAGACCATGTCACGCTACAGTATCGCCCCAGAAGCCTCGTCCAGGCACGAAACTCGGCACATAATTGTGTTTTGACATAATGAAGAAGTATTTTTATTCTTTTTCAAAAACTTGGATTAGTTTTTTAGCTATCAGTCATTTTGTACGAAAATCTATGCTTTTTCGTCTTCAAAGAGCCATATTCAAAAAACGTTTAAAAAATGCATATACTTTTCTCCACTCTTATAAATGTATGCTAATGTGAACCTTACAATTGAAATATTAATTTTCGACAACTTAAACCAATAATATACGAAGGAATTAATAATTTAATTGTAAGGTTCGCCTTAGTTTACATTTATCAAGCTGGAGGAAAGTTTAACTTTTGTATTAAAAATGTGGCAACATATTCGATACGTAAATAGAACGCTTCGCTTTGATATATTTGTCGCTGTTCATAATTGTTATAATAAGTTTTTCTTCTTCTTTCCACGCTCTATTTTTTTTTTTCTTAAGCGGAGACGATAATTTTTGTAGCGATATAGAAATAGAAATTGATACCATAAAAAATTAATTCGTTTTCGTGTTCTTTTCATGTATTTAGCATTTTAGTTTTTTTTTTCTTAAGCGTTGTAGCTATATAATTTCAAACATCCGCAAGAGCTATAACACATCTGCAGCAGAACTGGATATGAAGACAAAATTGTGGGACAGGAACACTTTAATTGTCCACTAATCTTCAGATTTCCTGCTATGTTTTAAAAATCAGATTTCCTGTTATGCTTTTTCTGTGAAAACATTTAGCGTGGCGGACAGCTGGCCGCCTTAGGCGGCTAGTTTAAAATAAACTCATCTCATCAAAAAATGCATTATTTACAAACTTAAAAATCCTACTTTTCTTCGTTCACAACACATTGACCTAAAATGAAACAACGGACGGAAACGAGAAGCTTGTTCAAATGGGTCTCCTTAGGCTCATTAGGCTTGATGCACGTTTTCAAGAAATATCCACTTTTATTTTGAATGACAAGGCGAAATTTTCAGCTCAATTTTAAAAATACACGTTCGGGAATTGTAGGTGCAGACACCGAATACCCTTCCACTCTCGTAAAAATTGATTGGGTGGATTCCCGCCAATTCCGCTGGTACCACTTCCAATGCTGCCTTCATTTGATGGCTACTTCTATTTGTGCAAAAAGGCTTATACGCTATCAGTTCAATAAAACTTCTCAATGTCATTTCCCTTTTAATGAATTGTATTCCCTCTTGTATATTCCCCTCACTTCCAGCGGAAAAATGAAATTTGCATATACTTCTGATTGAGATATCATCGAACAATCTTGCACCTTTTTGACTAGAGTGCTTTAACACTAGAAAGACTGGAATTTAGTATATACCTATAATGTCCAAAAGCAGTCAAAGTAACTGCATCGTGAAGGAATAACTAGTGCGTAAACAAATTTGTTCAAAATTAATTTTTTACATTTTTTTATGTTATTTACAGTTATATAACAAGTTATTAGTAATTATTAACAATAAAAAAAAAATTATATGTTGTACAAAAAGTCACAAAATTCGAGGAAATTGCGTCATCATTGCTTTTTCTAGTTGAAATTAAAAAGTAGTCAAAATGAATTCCATGGGCAATCTAGTGTTAATTGAGCGAGTTAAGCAATCACTCTAAATTCAATATACTTTTTTACAAACAAGGCACTGTGATTCAATTAACAGTTAAAGAAATACTAAAGTGATTTTTTTTTGAAGTATTGTTATTTTCTTTTTTTTTTATAACCGTCGTTGAACAGCCGACCCAATATAGTATTTACCACTACTAATATTAAACTCCGTAGCCTAGTAATTTTAAACCCTAGTCCAGAAGACAAGAAAACTCCTGCATCAAGTATTGGGAAAAAATTACCTTTGTGGAACTTTTTGATGGAACTTACCCGCATTTGCATTAAACGGAGAGGAAAACCACAAAATCCTCCCATGGTTTACCTGACGGCAAAGGGACTCTAACCCATGATCCGTCTACCACTGAGAATAGTTTACGTCAGCTCTGTGGTCGGTGCAAGCTGGAAGCGGAATTCGTATCGACCAGCCATCGCCGGGATTCGAACCCGGTTCACCTCATTAGAAGGCGAATCCTCTATCTCCTGAGCCATTACTGATCGAATTATTGTTATTATAGGATTTTAAATGGAAATATTTTCACGTTCATGAATTATATTCCTATATATATATATGGACTAGGGGGTTAAGCCCCATGTTCGCTTCCGTTCACCAATCCCGATGCTTGCTTCCCAATAATTGCTGCTTCTTGGCAGAAAAAACTGTTCCTACTATAGTTAATGTTATTCATTTAACATATATGTACTAAAAGGAATTCCATTCGCTTACCCTTATACCTCCACTTCTCACGTCCAAATATTTAAATATTTAGATCGATTGGTGAACAGAGATAATTTTTCTAAGCAATTATTCTTTTTTAAATGAAATTTATATTGTTATAGCTTTATATTGTTCAAACAAATTTGTTAAGTTTACAGCCGTATTTCAACATACATTTTGCTTACCAAACTGGAGGATATATTAAATACTATTTTTCCCTTCATCTCATTGTGCATGAAGCTGATCGTTAAGTTCTAAATCATTTAACAGATCACTTTAACTGTAATTTATAACAGTAGCATAAAAAACAAATTTCCAATGCCCACCTGGATAATGACCTAGGTCATACAGGCATCTGAAGGGCAGATTTGTTGACCACTCTTTCAGGGGCACCCTATTAGGTGGGTCAACGTTGCTTCCACAGATAGTACAAAGAATAAAAGAACATCCATGCCTTGATTCGAACCCAGAACCTTTCCGATGCAAGGTCAGTTCCCTGACCCCTACACTGGCCGGTCGGCATTTGCATAAAAATAATAATAATAAAACTGTTAATAAGATTAAGCCTTAGCAGCGACCACCTTTCTAACCTTTCTGACAACCTTTCTAACTACTTTTATATTAAAATGTAGAGCAGAATTACATTATAATAATAATAAAAAAACAAACAATTCTCTTAGTTTTAAATTTTCTAATTAAAAGCGTCATAATAGTAGTACAGGAAAATAACTTTAAATTAGGAATACAAAAATATTTATGGAAAAACTTATGCTGATGACAACTTGGAAATGAATGAGAAAAAAACTGGATCATGCCACGTGATTTTCCTGCACGGGCAATAATAGAAAACTGCTACACCATCATTAAATTTTTATATATAATAAGAAATTTTTACAATTGATTTTCTCTAATTTTAAAAGAAATTTTGATGTTAGTTAAATAAAATTGTTGAATTCTTTAAAGTCTCATAAATTATTTGTCCTCTACACTCTAAGGTCACAACTAATGTATATGATTATCTATCTCATAGTGATTCATGTGTTGCGACGTACGTTTCAGCTTAAATCAATTATTTTAACTACATAAGTCCTGGTATGCTAATATGGAACATTTGGATTCAATTGTTGCAACAAATGTTTATGATTGTTAGATGTTATATGGAACATTGGAATTCAATTGTTGCAAGAAATGTTTATGATTGTTATATGGGAACAGTGGGATTCAATTGTTGCAACAAATGTTTAAGATTGTTATATGGGAACAGTGGGATTCAATTGTTGCAACAAATGTTAAAGATACGTTATATATTTCAACATAAATCGATAGATGCAAAGCTTTGCAGCGGATGAATACGCCATTTTGTTTCTAGAAGTTATTTTTAAGAACAGTTAAGTAAGAGCACCGAGTTGTATCTTTTCGAAATATACGTACAATAAGAATTTTAAGGCTTGATTGGTATTTATTAAGTTTCAAATCAGCGAATAGTTGCAATAAATGCATAAAGGGTCATATTTCAATTCGAGCCATGACTTTTAGAAGAACAGCCCAGACAACAAAAACATCTCAATGTGTGTTTGTTTTAACGGTGATGAGATCTGATAAATGCGCACACATTGAGCTACTTTTTCAGTGAAAAACATTATTATTTTGGTGTTATAAAATTTGAATATATTATAATACTAGCCGCCAAAGGCGCCCAGCTGTTCGCCAAGCTAAAGGTTTTCACAAATAAAGTTTTTTAAAACATAGCCGGAAATCTGAAGATTAGTGGACAATTAAAGTGTTCCTGTCCAGCAATTTTGTCTTCATATCCAGTTCTGCTGCAGATGTGTTATAGCTCTTGAGGATGTTTGAAATTATATAGCTACAACGCTTAAGAAA
>NC_092204.1:4220157-4225487 GCF_043381705.1 Parasteatoda tepidariorum
GTGCATTGTGGCGTGCATTGTGATTTTGAGCATTTGCTGTGATGTAATGATGTTTTATAATAAAAATCATATTAACACCGCTATCGATATCATTTTTGTTCTCCTCATCCAAACCTGCACTTATCGCCCTCTAGCGGTCTCAGTTTTAATTTTCGGGCACAAGTTCCTATGTAAATCTTGTTCATCATGATATGACAGACCAGCATGTTAAGTTTGTAAACGACCTTTTGGGACACCCTGTAGATGTATAGATATATATGTTACGGTTAAAGTAGTAAGTCCGGTTATTGATACTAACTGGTCAATAGTAATAATGACAGCTTCTTTTAGTCAAAGTGAGAAATTTCGCATATCATTCACTTTAACCGGTAACCGGTTATTATTAATAATATACAATCAAGTTTGGTCAATGTTATTAAATGGTTTTTAAGTAATGGGACATGGGTGCGCCTCTTTGTATATGTGTTACGGTTAAAGTGATAAGTCCAGTTATTTTTTATACTAACCTGTCTAAATTAATAGTAACCGATTCTTTTGATCAAAGTGAGAAATAAAAAGAGGATCTGTGACGGAATGATCGTCAGGACTTGTCAACTTCCGGGCAGCGGCCCGCAAGAAACTAGAAAAACATCCCAAAAAAGGAACCAACTCGAAGGGTATTTTATTTTTTAATAACCTTCGTGGAACAGCCGACCCAATTGTGAGTTGTCAACTTCGTAGCCTTGTACTTTTGAACCCAATCCAGAAGACAAGGAAACTGTCCTGGATCAGTATCCCCAGAGGTAAAGATTTGTTATGAGAACATGTGGGACATTGTGACTCGACAGATTTAACGTGCATCAGTCAACATTTACTAGACTGGGAGTCTTCGGTCGGTGTGGATCGAATCCACGACAGCTTGGACTCGGACTTAGTGCCCTACCAACCAGTTTACAACGACCCCAACTCGAAAGGTATTACTCGTAGACAAATATCTAAATTTTTTTGTTTTTTGTTTTGTTTTCCAGTTTAAAATCAATTTGTCGCCTTGGCAATTGTAATTGGCTTGCACGAGTTTATATGCGATACATTTATATTTATACATACATGTAAAGAGTTTATATTCAGGAGATTCCTTATATACATCCTATTTGTATTTATTTTTAGCATATTGCATAAAAATGTTTACCAATTGATACACGAACATAAACAAGTGCAAACCGGTTTCAGTCGCGTTAAACAATAAAGCTGTACTGTATCACTTTATAATTAAGATTTTACATAGAATCTTGTAGTGCATCTAATAAATTGGCCAGAGACTGTAAATTGGTTTAACTGTTCAACAACAGTTATTAAATAAAATGATGCTAAAGTCTTATTTCTGCAGAAAATGTTATATCTCTGGCCATTTATGTCGTCAATAAATGCATGCAATAGTGTCGTTCGAATTTAGGTGTGCAGATGGCAAGGAAAAGCAAATCGATGCTTCTAAACCCCAATGACTCAAAAATGGAGCTTCTTTTAAAAACAAACGTCTCTGACCGATGGGAAAGAATCAAAAGAATAAAAAAGAATTTCCGGTCGCAGTCCAACAAATCCGAGATTCCGATCACTTGGAGGCCTAAATCTTAAACTCCCCTGTAACAACATCAAAAACAAAATGGCTGCCATAAATCATATTTGCAGTCTCTGAGGATTGTTCTGGTAGCCGTGGCGGGAAAAATAAGAAAGGAAAAATCTCAAGTTAAAACTTGCGGAACCGTTGCCAAAGCTTGCCGATCCCATGAGGCCACTTTCAACTCTTTTTTCCACCCAATTGTTCCACTTTTCGAATTTCTTTTCTTTACCTTTCACCTTTATTTTCAGTTGTGGTTCTTTATTGTTNATATATATATATATATATAGTACAGATTTTATGTTATAGACATGACTTCTTAGTGCAAAATGGTATCTAGAGGTTAAAAAACTTTAAAAAGCGAAGTTTTGTTGGAGTTTATTGTTGCTTTCCTTTTTTGAAGAATTAAAGGTTCAGTTACTATTTTTATGGCTTATTGTTTTTTTCTTCTTCTTTTTTCTCTATTTACAAGAAAAAAATATTGTTTTGTGCTTCCCTCCGGTTGGAATTACAAAGTTTTTATGAGTGGATTATGAAAAATTTGATTTCGATTCGAAAAGTTAATGAATGGTTTCACTAAAAAAGGAATATTGTAAAAACCGTTCTTACTTATGGTAGAGTTTCAAAATTTATTAAATTGAATAAAGGTGATTTTTTTCCAGTAAGCCTAATTTCATTTAAAAATTCATGTAAAATGAAGACAGCTATTAAATACTCAGAAATTTGTAATTTATTATAATTTACAGTACTAGAATGTGCTGTCCTAAAATGCTCCCTTTATTTATTTTATATTTTATTTTTATTTTTTAACCGTCCTTGATCAGCCGATCCAATTCTGGGCTTACGACTAACAATGTTCAACCCTGTAACCTTGAATTTTTGATTCCAATCCAGAAGACAAGGAAACTCCTAGATCAGTACTCCCAGAGGTATTTATATGTTATGGAAACATGCAGGACTTTGTGACCCGACAGATTTAACGTGCATCAGTCACCATTTACTACACGGGGAGTCTTCGGCCGGCTGGGAACGAACCCACTATCTTTTCGACATGGGTCCAGTGCCCTGCCAACCAGGCTATCCCTGTCCCATGTTCCCTTTATTTAAAAAAAAATTAACTTTTCTTTCAAATGCTATTTACCAAACAGCATCCCCCCCCTTCCAATCAAAATATAAGCAAAACCTAGAGCGAAGTAATGAGGAACCTGCATGCGTAGGGTAATCGCGCAACTTTGATTATTTTGAATAGTCTATAACAAAAAACTCTCTAAAATCAAATCAGTATGTTCAAAATTGACCCGCAATTTTTAAAATTATAACTCAAAATTAGCTTAAAACGAAACTTAACTTCACGTGACTCAAAAAGAGGCAGTGACGTCAGTATATAGTACCTGGATAAACAGAATTGGCGGAACCTAAACTTGTCATAGGGTATAGTGATGTTGTCTACAAAGGAGTTTTATTCTAATATTTTTTTTATTGCCTAAAATTGAGTTAACTTTTTGAGTTAATGCAGAGAGAGAGAAGGATGTTTTGTTTGAGAATTGGCATTTTTCAATCATAAATATCAATTTTGTCATTCTAAAGTGTTGTAAGAAATAAGAACTGTTTCGAAATTTTTCACCTAATGGTTTCATCCCAGATAGGAAATGGAAATATTTAAGATTTAGATCCTCTTGAAAAAGACAAACGCGTGCAATTGTTTATGTGTTTAAATATCCAGGTAAAAATAAGATAAAAAAATAAACTCTAGTACGGGTAGACCTTATCTGAACGGTCACCCTTTTAATCCACGTTTGGCGTAAAACAGTTCCAGTAGTAGTTGCACTTTACTACATGTGTAACAAAGTAGGTGTAATTGTAGTAAACTACAAAAATAATGTAGTTTTTCCGATCACTGCTTGAGAACTATTGTAATTGTGAATTTTAATTTCTCCACCCCCAAAGTCTGAGACACCCATGCATTCATCTTTTTAACGTGCACCGTTAAGTCTAAAAATATTCGTTCGATGCACGCCAATAAAAAAATAAGCTTTAGAAAGATAATTTTATCCAAACAATATAGTAAAGAAAAATACCTTGGAATTTAAAAAAGGTAAAAAATAATTTCCCTCAGTCCATGCGAGGAACAAGCCCTTCTTTAAAATATAAGAACTAAATGGAAGATGGAACGTAAAATAAAAACAAAAAAGTAATTAAATCATCTGACTTTTAAGCAACCTAAAATGATGTTACCGGCATCTCGAGAGCGTTATTGCAAAAAATAAATCTTACAACAAACTTGGCGTAAGAAAAGAGAATATAAGAAGCTAATCTAAAATACAATTATAATTCACAGAGCCAAGGGGGAAAAAAATGGCTTTCGCGAAAAAGAAGTAGTGCGAAATAAAAAAAAATCAAAAATCTCACCATTAATGAGGAAAAGTGTTAAACCATGTAAAAGCAATTATGTTCCTTTTGAAATAGATATTAATCCCAACGCTACAGTTGAGCGTTCGCAAATAAAAGAATAAATAAGGGCTTGTAATCTACTTTTGGACAAAAATTGAAACTATGTTACGCGAGTTTATTTAATTGAAAATGTGGGAAGATATTAAAAGGAAAAATAGGAATAAATTCGCCATCGAGGCTGTTTTGATTTCATCGGTTTTTGTTGAAATGTATTCTAAGTTAATTAAATATTGCATCAGTTGCAGGTGTTGAGGCAATAGCCTAATTGAAATATAAAAAAAAATGATAAATATTAATTGAATAATTATTGAAGGATGGTTACTAGAGGTTTTTATTAAGACATGAAATACTTATTAATTCTTAAATAAACAAATAATTCCAATTATAACTCAGTGTTTTAATTGCCGCTAATCTTGTAGCTTTTGAATACATTATTTGATGTGTTTATATGATTTAATCGGATTAAAAGCGTTTCAGTTCGGATTGTTTTTGTCTACCTATTAATTTTCTGAAGGGAATATTCTTATAATAAACTCAATAAGGTGTAACGGATTATCTCGAATTCGGTTGTCAGCTGCAGATAATTGAAAAGCTTAGTGGGAAGACGTGTTAGACACAGTTTTGAAAACACCTCATTTTCCGGTATTAATAAAATGTTCTTGCTGGCTTTGAATATTTTTAGAAAGCATGCAACCTTGCAGCATCATTGTGCGGGAATTTTTTATTTTATTATTTTTTTTAAATTGTCACGAAAAAGTTTGCTGTAAAAATCTTTTTCAACTGTCAAATCAATTTCAAATCTTTCATCTTAAAACGATTACTAAATGATTTGGGAAGCTTTTTGAAAAACATTTAGTTACTTAAATTAAAATAAATATTATTTTTAAAAAATTGAGTCTATTCCTACTTCGGTCAACAACAACAAAAAATTATTTCAGTTAAATTTTATTAAATAATTAAAATTTTTACTCCCATATAAAACTAAAATTAATTAACTAAATTTAATTAATGAATTGATATTTGAAAAAAAATTTAAAAAAAAACGTATTTGAACTTGAATTTAATGCGATGCGTCAACAATCACATCGCTTTGATGAATGTCCTAAACATTTGTTAAATCACTGAACCTTAAAAAAACATCAGTGTAGGGCATACCGGGTAGTGGCTCTTAACTAGACCTATTTCGCACAGTTACCAAAGCGACTAGCTGATTGTCAACATTCACCGGTGGAAGTCAACAACCACCAATTTCGGTCATTAACAGTAATTAATATATATATATATA
>NC_092204.1:4226981-4246254 GCF_043381705.1 Parasteatoda tepidariorum
TATATATATATATATATAAACCTTGATTTAAAGAAGAATAATAAATATTGACTTTGTTTAAGATTACATTGCACATTATACGAATTTATTTTTCTTCATCGATTACAGAAGAGATATTTGATTTCTATTAACATTTTTCTGGCGTAATTAATACTAGTAAGCACTTACGATTACGATTCCAATCATGATTTGTAACTCATAATATTTAATCGATTTCTAATTCTGCTCAATAGCGCTTCCCAGAGCTGCGATGGCTCAGGGGATAGAGCGTTCGCCTTACAGTGCGGCAAACCGGGTTCGAATCCCAGTCGATACAAATTCCGCATCCGGCTTGCACCGACCACAGTGCTGACGTGAAATATCCTCAATGTTAGACGGATCATGGGTTAGAGTCCCCTTGCCGTCAGGCTAACCATGGGAGGTTCTCGTGGTCTCCCTCTTCATATAACGCAAATGCGGGTTAGCTAAATGAAAAAGTCCTCCACAAAGGGAAATTTCTCCCAATACTCGATCCAGGAGTTCATTTGTCTTCTGGATTGGGTTCAAAATGACAAGGCTACGGAGTTGAACATTAGTAGTCGTAAACCCATAAAGTTGTGTCGGCTGCTCAACGACGGTTACAAAATAAAATAAAATAGCTCCTCCCAGTTCACGTCGACCACCAGGTGTAGCAAACCTATCCTGGTGTAAAAGAACCTTTCAAATCGGGTTAACAGTGAGAGATGTAACTGTGGGATAATTCTATCAAAACAATCTTCGGTAGAACAAAATTATCTAATTACTTGTTTCCTATACAAAAGAAAAATATTTTGGTGTCAATATATTTTCCTTTTTTTGTTATTTTAGGATATAAAGCATATTTTTCAAACTTTAGTGAACGTAGAACAAGTATTGCATTGCTTTATATTTTTTAAATGACTCATAATAATTTTAAAGAGCAAAACATTTTTTTAATTCAATATTTTTACTTTATTTAAGGCATTTTTTGCGCAATTTTTGCATTTTTAAGGGCATTTTTTGCACTTTTTAAGGGCAATAGTTGAGATTTTTTAGGTCATCAAAATCCGGACTCTAGTCATAATGCACCTAAGTTGTCAATACTTTTCAAAAAAAGCTTCAAAAAATAATTCTCAATCCTTTTAAGGATGAAAGGTTTGAAACTGCAATATTTTTGCTTTATTGAAAAAAGGTTTTTAGTACTAACATTTTATTAAATGTTAGTACTAAAAACCTTCATTATTGAAGCTTTTTTTAAAAAGTATAAAGAAAAGTATAAAGACTTAATTTTACTGATTTTTATATCAGTAAAAGAAAATTCCTTGTCGGAATTTTCTTTTTACTGATATTACATTCGCTGTAATATCAGTAAAAAGAAAATTCCGATACAAGGTTACCGTAATGTTACATGTTTTCTGGGTTCCTTATTTTCTGGGTCAATTTAATGCATTTCATTGAACTAACGTAATTTTTAAAGTAAATTTCAAATAATATTTTCAAAAAAAGTTAACAGCGAATTCGGAATACAATACAAAATAAAAAATAGGAGAGAAATATTAAAAACATTTTTACTGCGTGAAATATTTTGATGAAAAAAAAAAAGCAAAATGATCTACATAAATAAGTCGTTACTGTACTTTATGAATCCAACCATTAGAGCAGTAGTTGATTCTCCTTTAAAATTGTGACGATATGTTTCAACGTATTTTGCATTTTTCTTTTTTCCAGTTTGAATGAAAAAAGTTTGGGTATTCACTTTCCCATCATGCTTAGCGCTAAAAATGCATTCGTAATCGTTTGCTCTGTTCTTGTTTCGCTGTCAAAGCGCTTGATATGCATCTTTTTTCTTCTTTTTTTATTGAAATAATGTTCTCAAGTTGACTAGAATATCAAATTTGAAAATTTAAAAACCTTATATTTTTTTGTAAGCATCGATAGACTTGGCATCGATTGAAGACTTTCGCTCCAATAGTAATCGATATTTTATGTTCATAAAATTATATGCAATGGGATTAATAATTTCGAACATACTAAATTTTACGATAAAAAAATTCAATTTACCTCTTTTGGTGTTAAAGACAGGAGAATAATTTTAAACTAGTGTTGTACATTTTCTAACTCGAAAAGAAAAACTGGCGTATTTATTTTGTTCCTATATTACAGTTTTAAATTAAAAATTAGAAAACGATTCTAAAAATCCACTGGACCCTAAGTGACCATTTAACCTAAGTGACAATACTTTTTAAAAAAAAGCTTTAAAAAATATTTTTTAATCCTTTTAGGATGAAAGGTTTGAAACTGAAATATTTTTGCCTTGTTTGAAAAAATGCTTTTAGTATAAACGATTGCGTGACAGTAAAAAGAGAATTCTGACGCAAGGTTACATGCTTTCTGGGATGCTAGTGCGATTTGGTCAGATTTATATAAAAATGGTGGTACTCTTTCTAAAATAAAGTTCTAAAATTATGAAACAAAACCACCCTGCAATTTATATAAATTTCGTTTCGGCGGTTGGTAGTAAAAAAGCATATTACCACCGTACATTAGGTAACTACTACCACAGTACAAGGTGTATATCATTTTTTTAAACACCAGCCTAATAACTATGGTGCAAAGTTCCGGATCTCGGGGTGGCTGGATATGTTACAAATGCACCTTTTTTAGGCATGTCTTCTTATATAGAACACAGAACGTTAAAGTGATTTAAGAAAATCTAAATTCGAACAATATCCTTCCTTCAAATCGTAAAACATCATAAAAAAGAAATTTTTTTTTTGCACTTCAATTCAATTATTTTTTTATCAAGTTGGCTATGAATTGATTGCATAGATTTCAAAAAAGAATTTTATCTAATTTCATACTTTCAGTCATTCCGTAGTCAGCGCCCGTGCAAATGATTTCAAACTATTAGCCAGTAAATAAGCCAAATATCAAAAGTATTCGCCAATTTTCGATAGTTTTCGCCAAATGCAAACCTTACCAATTTTTTATGATTAATTTTTTTCCCATAGAAAACTATTTTACTGTAGTTTGTTTCAGGCTTATATTATTTGGACCCGATTCGAATAGGTTATCCAGCGTATCTACCGAAAATTACTGTATTTGAATAAAATATACTGATTTGTTTAGCAAAATTAATTTTGACGTAATTTTGAGGGTCGAATGAAATGTATATTTTTCTTCACAGAGGAAAAAAATATTCGCCAATACTTTCACCAAATCATAATTTTATTCGCCAAATTTACGATTTTATCGTATTTGGCGAATGCTTGCCTCGGGCCCTGCATAGTGCAACGATGGATTAACGAAGCACATAAACATCTAGAACAGATAATTAAAACTGTTACGTCAAGAATAGGTAAGGAATAATAGATACATCGTGAACAGATAAGTGACAAAGCGAGGAAAATCTGGAAGCAGATAATCAACCATTTGGAGAGAATAATTATGACCGTTAGAAAGACAAGACGTCATCCAAGATATCGCGTGTTTCAAGTTTTGGTCGCTAATGCGAGATAGACGAAAAGATGTTCTGTGCATTTCTGTAACCTATGAAAAATAAATAACTAAAATAAAAATCGTCTGATGAAAAACGAACTAACATTTTAAAAATATCGGTTCATGTTCGGTGTCTATAGAGAACAAAACCAGAAAAAAAAATTGCAATCACAGGTTGCCCATTGACAAAATGGTTGTTGTCTAAATTTTTTTTCTTTTAATTACCCTCGTTATTTGTGATATTCACCTGAATTAGTATTGAAAACGATCCAGTTTGATCTGTAGGTTAGAATTTCTGATTCTTAATTAA
Source organism: Parasteatoda tepidariorum (assembly GCF_043381705.1). NCBI lineage: Eukaryota > Metazoa > Arthropoda > Arachnida > Araneae > Theridiidae > Parasteatoda > Parasteatoda tepidariorum. The sequence continues at coordinate 4,230,787 of NC_092204.1, forward strand.
AACACTAAAAACAAAAATAGCGTTCAAATGGTGAAATTCTCTTTTATTCACAACTCAGGAAGTATTTATGGGATCTCTCTGGTCCCCTATTTCAAATAAAAACTCATCCACTGAATGCATAACAAAATTAAAAGTGAAAAAAAGAATTCTAAAACAATTATCAAACAGCAGCGATCGCCATAGCAACGCATGCGCACTGTTTTTTTTTCCTAATGGCAGGTACTGAACTTGTACGTCCTTTACCTGGGAAGATGCCGGAAGTGGGCTCATTTAACGTTATCCAGTGGGCACCTGTGAATCTAAGTCACGGAGGCGAGCAATATTGCCCACGCGACACTGCCACAAATACCCATTAATAGGGTGGGCAACATTCGCACATCACACACAACAAAGGACAACACATAGAGATAAACATCCATGCCCTGAGCGGGATACGAACCCGCAGTCCGGCACGCTAACCGCTCTGCCACCTGGCCGATACACTAATAAAATATTACTCTTGAACACAGCTGAAAAGTGTGATGACGTCCAAATAAGGTTCGCACACCATCAAACCCCAAATAACACCCATTTTGTGAATAAGTAAAATAAAAAAGAAAAGGAGGAAAACTCTTTAAAAAAATAAGGATCCCTATTGAAGTCGGAAAAAAAAACACTTGAATTTTAGCTAAGATCAAATATAGATTATTTTATAAGCAAATTTATGCTTCATGGATTTCACATAAATTCAGTTATTTAATTTTTCGGTATAAATTAAGAACTTCAAAATTCCCTTGTGATTAATTTCAGTTAATTAGTGTTTCAGTCATTCATTTACTTACCATTCAGAGATTTCATTGCAGGAACAAAATAATTTATTAATCCACAGCTTAATATGTGATGAACTTCGTGCAGGGTAGCCAAGCTGCAGAACATTGGACAATTACGCGTGTCGACTTCAGTCAGTTTTGGTAAAGGTGAGTTATTTTTTGAGGGCTCAACTCAAAATGCTTAATTAAACTATAACAACTAACAAATTTGTTTTTCCTTACTTTTTTAAACACTAAGCATGAGCCGTAATGGCTCAGAAGAGAGAGCGTTCGCCTTCCAATGTGGTAATCCTGGTTCGAGTCCCAGCGATGGCTGCTCGATACGAATTTCGCATCCGGCTGGCACCGACAACAGTGCGGACGTGAAATATCCTCAGTGGTAGACGGATCATAGTTTAAAGTCCCTTGCTCCCAAGCTAACCGTGGGAGGTTTTCGTGGTTTTTCTATCCATGCAGTGCAAATATGCGGGTTAGTTCCATCGAAAAGTACTTCACGAAGGCAAATTCCCCCAATATTCTATACTTGATCAAGGAGTTCTCTTGTCTTCTGGATTGGGTACAAAGTTCCGAGGTTACGTAGTTAAACATTGGCAGTCATGAACTCAAAAATTGGGTCGGCTGCTAACAAACATTCAAAGAAATTCAGACCCAATAATTAAGACCAGTCAATTTTAATGTCTATACGAGTTTTCAGTATGATTCGTAACGTTTGCAGATTTTCTAGTTGATTCAAAAATTTTCCTTTGTCTTAGATATGGTGCGTAGCGTTTTTAAAAAGTGCTTAAAGATGCTTATTTTCGATTTTTTTTGTTTCTTAAAAGCCCGTAAAGGTGCTTTTTTCATTATGTGTTTTTAAAAAGCAGTCAATTTTTCCTGTTCAAAAATGAGGTATATATCTTCTTTACCATGCCGATTTTTGCCACGAATTATGCAAATTTAACATTTTTTCTATTTAACATTTTCACAATTCATTTAACAACAATCCACTTCGGCGTACCGTCGGTTCATAATGTATGATCGCACCAATCGTGTCACATGTCAGATGAAATATTTGCGAGTCCTTATGTGCGTCGACTGAGCTGGGTTCGGTAAGATTCTAGCTCTCTCGTATACAACTCTGCTGCGTTTTGCAAGATATTCTCCATTTCAGGCTTTATTTTGTTACCATGAAGCGCAAATGTGGTTTAGTTTTATGCAAGAAATTTCACAGCAATGCTTGACCCAGGTTCCTTTATTTTCTGGGCCGGGTTAAAAACTGCAACTGCCGTACATTTAATATAAACCGGCTGCTCAACGCCGATGTAAAAATAAAATAAAACAGAGTAAATAACATACATATATTTACGTGGACTTTTCAACGAGAAATAACGAAACAAAGTATTAAAAGATCTATTTATTTAAAACGTAAGAGTCTGCTGACGTTTTGAGCTGTTTATGAGGATTAAGTTCTTGCATGAAGTAGGTAAGAGACACACACACACACAAAAAAAAAATATGTTTGAGTCAGGTGTTTCTTTCGCTCTTGTAGAACTGTAGGCGTTGTGCCAAGTATTACGCTTTGACTTCAGATTTTTGTCATTTAGAATCAAAAACTGTGTTTTTTCATCCCCTCAAACTGTCGGTTACACTTCGTTACCATCAGAAAGATGCCTTTTGCTAGTCTCTTTCATTCATATAAATTAGTTAACTCTTTTTTTTTTTTTTTTTTTTTTTTTTTTTTTTTTTTTTTTNTTTTCTTTTTTTTTTTTGTAATGATTTGTTCGGTTGTCACCGTCGAATGTTGAAGCAAAGAAAAAATAGGCGTATTTTCAGCAATTGCAAAATAAACACAAGTAACTAAAAATTGTTGTAGAACATTTTGTAATTTGAAAAGTATTGCGATACTTTTACAACAGCAATATTGCAAAATAAACACAAGTTACCAACAATTGTGGTAGAACATTTTGTGATTTAAAAAAGTATTGCAATACTTTTACAACAGCAGTATTGCAAAATAAGCACAAGTTGCCAACAATTGTGGTAGAACATTTTGTGATTTAAAAAGTAATTTTGGTGTGCGTAAAAGTTTTGTATTTAAAGCGAATAAAGAGAAAAAACGATAAAAACTAAACGATTATAATTGTACCGAGAGTTTCAAATTCTTTTCATAAAATAATACGAATCTCATTGATGTGAGGAATTTTATTCCAAAATGTGTGAATAAGAGAAAAAATAAATGTCTGTAAAAGCAAAAAAATAATCTCTAATTTATATACAAATTTAAAATCGTTTTATNAAACATAAGTTACCAACAATTGTGGTAGAACATTTTGTGATTTAAAAAAGTATTTCAATACTTTTACAACAGCAATATTTCAAAATAAACATAAGTTACCAACAATTGTGGTAGAACATTTTGTGATTTAAAAAAGTATTTCAATACTTTTACAACAGCAATATTTCAAAATAAACATAAGTTACCAACAATTGTGGTAGAACATTTTGTGATTTAAAAAAGTATTTCAATACTTTTACAACAGCAATATTGCAAAATAAACACAAGTTACCAACAATTGTTGTAGAACATTTTGTGATTTAAAAAGTAATTTTGGTGTGTGTAAAAGTATTGTGTTTAAAGCGAGAAAACAGTAAAAACGATAAAAACTAAACGATTATAATTTTAGCGAGAGTTTCAAATTCTTTTCATAAAATAATACGAATCTCATTGATGTGAGGAATTTTATTCCAAAATGTGTGGATAAGAGAAAAAATAAATGTCTGCAAAAACAAAAAAATAATCTCGAATTTATATACAAATTTAAAATTGTTTTATTGGAAAAATTGGCTTTTAAGAATGTATTCTGTGATTCCAAAAGTAATTCTTATAAACGATAAAAATTATCGTTTTTTTCCTTCAAAAAAATCTATTTAAGTTTTTGAATGTGTTTAACATATTGTTCCTCTGGAACAAAATGAATCTCAAAGAAGTGTCGTAATGTGTTGTATTTTATTCCACTAATAATATCTTATAAATGTTATATAATAAAATCTTTTGAGAAATATTTCCAGGTAGCAAAATAAGGTTTATTTTCACGCAACAAGAACATTTTAATGTAAACCTAAAAAGGTTTTTAATACGGTTTACGTGCAAACCTTCTAACCTTAAAACGAGATCGGTGACCATTTGCTCTATTCTAAGCACCTTACCCTCATCCAAAACCTTGGAAAACAACCTTCTATAAAAAAACCTTAAATCGAGGTTGACTTAGGGTTGCCAAGTGTGAAAAAAACCCTTTAATAAAACTAGTCTTAATGTAAAAATAATCTTATATCTAGGTAAATAAAAGGTTTATTTTCGCAAAGTCTTGTATGCTCAACTAAAATCCACCTTCTCATGAATTGACAAAACAGTTTGATCCTATCGCTTATGTGTGCGTCAGCTGAAACGACATTATAGACTAAGTGACAAAAAAAGCTTCAAAAAATAATTTTTAATTCTTTTAAAATGAAAGGTTTGAAACTACAATATTTTTGTTTTACGCAAAAAAGGTTTTTAGTACAAGCATCTTTGCTCCAATGAGAAAAAACATTTAGACACAAGGTTGCTGAAAGGTTACATACTTTCTGGGATTAAAAGGTTTTTGCTGAGTTAAAATCATATATGGCAGTACTTTTACTTTCGTTACTTGTATCGCCGGTACAAGTAAAAAGTACGTACTTTTACTTGTACTTCGTTACTTTTTAAATTTAGTACTTTTACTTGTACTTTCGTTACTTTTTTAGGGAAAAAGTACAAGTATTTGTAACGGAAATGTCGAATGAAATCGTTACCTTTTTTCTAAAACTCGGTAAGCTTTCTGAAAAAAAAAATGCTTTGAAAATGCAATTATTTTGAAAAATGAATAAAAATATTAATTAGCAAGTTATTTTCATTCATTTTCGAGTTTTATGCATTTATTTAATACATTTTAAATGAAAAATGTTGGATTTTGTTATTACGTTTTTCAATTTTCTTTTCGAACTAACTAATTGCAACTAATAATGCAATACAATAACTAACTAACTAATACAATTCTTGTCTTAATACATTTTTTACTAAATACATTTTTACCTAGTTTATTTTTTACTAAAATTATGTTTAAGCCCGACCTTGTCAACCAATGCCCAGTCAAATCTCTAAGAAGTTCAGAACTATTTGTGCTACTGAAAACTATTATAATTACTATTTTAACTCTTGAAAACTCGAAGGTATTAATTTAGCCGCTGATACTAAAATTCGTTTCCAAATTTAAATTATTCCGTTAGGCAGAAATGTTCGGAAAATGATTTTCTTGCACGACTTCAGCATTAGCCATTNTAAGCTTAAGTAATGAAGGATATTTTAAAAGATAGAAAATAAATATGTGTATGCCAATTCTGGCATCACAAGTGTTTAACATGTTATTTCTCTGGAACAAAATGAATCTCAAAAAAGTGTCGTAATGTGTTGTATTTTATTCCACTAATAATATCTTATAAATGTTATATAATAAAATCTTTTGAGAAATATTTCCAGGTAGCAAAATAAGGTTTATTTTCACTCAACAAAAACAATTTAATGTAAACCTAAAAAGGTTTCTAATACGGTTTACGTGTAAACCTTCTAACCTTAAAACGAGATCGGTGATAGACTAAGTGACAATACTTTTAAAAAAAGCTTTGAAAAATAATTTTTAATTCTTTTAGAATGAAAGGTTTGAAAGTGCAATATTTTTGTTTTATTGAAAAAAGGTTTTTTAGTACGAACATCTTTGTTCCAATAAGAAAAAAATTCTGACACAAGGTTGCCTGAAGGTTACATACTTTCCGGGATTAAAAGGTTTTTGCTGAGTTAAAATAAACCTTATTCTGCTATCTAAGCAATGTACGAGAGAAGAGATAGAAAAGGAACTGATAAAGCTGCTCCAGGGGATGGTGAACTCAACGAGCAGGGGAGAAACTCCCCAGTTTCAAATAATTATCAGAATATACATGAAAAATTCCGATTCCTGTGTAATAGGATTAGCACAGTTTACAAGTAGAAATTTAAGCATTTCAGAAAATGTATTCATAAACCATATTCATAATGTTTTAATCGTAATATATTCATAACCATATTCATAACGCCATATTTTTTCCCAATTACGAATACGTTCATCGCACTATAAGCAACAAATGAATTAATATGCAAATCACTCTTTACACAAACATTAGCACCCGATTTCTAATTTAGATAATGATGAAAAGCGTATCGATTCCATGTCTTGAAGAGGGCGCCATTTGGCTGGTTTTGAGCAATTGAGGCGAACTTTTCAACACCTCATAACTTCGGACACTTTTCCCAGAAGTCTCTAAGCTGCGACGTCAGGATTAAAGGTAATCCATAGTCATTAGTAATAATTTAAAGCGATTGAAAGAGTCATTCGGCGACAGTTTAGCTAGCGTCTCAAGATGGGCTTTAGAACACTACGACGTTGAAGTCCCGGGAGAACAAGATACGGCATTTGGCATTAATACAAGTAATTTTACGCCAAATAACAAGTTATAAATTTTCAAAGGATTAGAGAACTGCAAAATTAATGGAAATAATTCCTTAAACCTGGTATTTTTGCTTAGTTTTGTTTCCGTGAAGAATCCTCGAAATGAAAAATATATTAAAATATCATTCATCAAATAGTTTAGAGTGGCGAACTAAAGGAATTAGTTATTCATTTAAAAGAGCCGCATTTAGATTAATTGAACTTCATAAGTGAAAGTGACATTTTTTACTTTTTTTTCTTCTTTAGCCTTAGCTGGGATATATATCTACAGTGACCAAAATATTAGACGCAGTATAAGATTCTATATGCAAAATCTTAATTATCAGGTGAACCATGAAATTCGTATTTTCAATATTGAGTCTAAACTACATGACGCCTAAGAGACGTAATCACCAATTTGATTTAAAAAGTAAGAAAATCATGTTTTTCTTATATTTCATTATTTCCTTCCTTATAATGAAGGGTCGAATTTTTGTCTTTTATTTGTCGTGCCCGTAATATTTCCGGGGTGATGTGTTCAAAACTGACGCGTTATAAAGATTAATGTAATTTTTTTCTTATACATTTTCATTTCTTAATCTATAACACCAGATGTCAGTACCAGACAATTTGTAATGTGTTTAGCCAATTTTAAACTAGATGCTCATCAAATATGTATATTTGCGATTGGCGATTAACTTAAAAATGAAAATGCATAGATTATCATAGGTAATTCATGGGTAATTCTTAAAAATAATATTTCAAATTCAAATAAAAATTAGTCGTGGTGGCTCAGGGGCATTCGCCTTCCAATGAGGAGAACCGGGTTCGAATCCCAGCGATGGTGGGCCGATATAAATTCCGCATCCGGCTTGCACCAACCACAGTGCTGACGTGAAACATCCTCAGCGGTAGACGGATCATGAGTTGAGTCCCCTTGCCCTGAGGCTAACCGCGGGAAGTTTTAATGGTTTTCTTCTCAATGTAACACATATGCGGGTTAGGTCCATCCAAAAAGTTCTCCACGAGGGCAACATTTCTCCCAATGCTTGATCCAGGAGTTCCCTTGTCTTCTGGATTGGGTTCAAAGCTATAAGGCTACGGCGTTGAATATTAGTAGTCGTAAACCCAAAAATAGGGTCGGCTGTTCAATGACGGTTATGAAATAAAATAAAATACCCTTAATTTTATATAATTTTTTTGAATTTAAACATAGACACTTTTATGATCGTTTTCTTTAATATTATGCAACCAGTAAGGGGTAAACAGTTATATCTTTAGTTTTTTATAACTTAATGTTAAGCACCTTCTTAAGTGAAAACAATGCATAGTTTTTATTATGTCACCAAAATCCAACGACACAACCAGGAGCTAACCTGCCCTTAGCATCTGCTAGATGGCTTTAAGCAGTATTGCCAAAACTTAAGATTAAAAAGTAGCGGACTCTAACATTTTGTAGCCCCCCCCCCCAAAAAAAAANCCCCCCCAAAAAAAAAATTACGTTTTATATATATATATATACTAATTGACCAGGCAAACGTTGTTTCGCCATATGAATTATTTCTAGAGTATGAAAATATATCTTACTTATTGTAAGTGCGTGCGTATGTGGTATATGAGTGGAAGAGGCATGGAGCGCTGTGAACGATGACGGAATGGGAAAATAACAACACACCAAATAATAATTTTTTTAATTTATTGTAACTTTTTTTTATAAATTATATATACAACGAATTCTGAAAATATTAGTCAACAATATTAATCTCTTAGTGCAATGGAGTGTACAATATTTTTTGTCATTCCATCTTTAGCCAACATAAATAAACTGGATGGTTTGCCCACTCGAGAGCATGGGACGTATAATTGTCTGTGTAAAAAACATGGTGTCCTCAAATCTAAGACACAAACAGACATTGTTTGGCCTTGTCATTGCAAATTCCAATCTAATGTGGAACTGAATGCGTTTAAATTGAATGGGCACATCTGTGGGTATAATAGGGATTCGTGGAAGTAATATACTTTCATCCCGGAATTTGTCATTTAAAATAATGACTTCGATGACGTTGTTCATTAATTTTTTAATGACTAATCGCGTGCCGTTGCACAGCCAAGGTGGGTTCAAATTACGAAGCAAAATAACCGGAGATCCAACTTTGAGTACTAAATTATGCGGTGATATGCCAGGTAAATCCAATGAGTTTAAAAACTCTGTTGGAAAATTTGCAGCTTCAATGGGATCGCAAACTGCATCAACGGATTTGCATGTCACCAAGTTACCTGGCAATAACTGTTGCATCTACAGATTCAATTCGTTGACGTCCACATTTTTTGCTGCTAAAATCACCCTTTCTGCCAGCCACTCATGATGAATGCATTGCGTGTGTACATCGGGAAATATTAGGCTAATGAGAGCATCTTGTGAATCAATGATTGTGCAGAAATCGTCCGGTAATTTAAGCATCCAGTCTCATCCTTAGTAACCTTTCCATCACCGATATCTAACAATTGTTTTGAGAATGTTTCAGCAGATGGATCTTGAAGCATTTGGACGCGCATATTTACTTTTAGTAGAACTTTTTCAACATTACGCCAAAGTGGAGATGATCTCAAGAAAGCATTGATCTCATCAGCGTACATTAAACGCGGAATGACGTGAAGTGTTTGTCTGAAATCACCTGAAAGGAGTAACAGAGTGCCGCCAAATAATTTGTCATTATTTTTTTATATCTTTCAATGTCCTGTTCAACGCCTCAAGCGATTTTTGTGTTCCATAGTGCAATCATCCCAGATGATAATTTTACTGTGTTTTAACACTGTGGCCATAGAAGAAATATTTTTTATGTTGCACACTGCATCTGGGTTGTTTTGAATATTTAGTGGCAGCTTAAATACTGAATGAGCTGTTCTGCCTCCGTCCAATAAAATTGCCGCAATGCCAGATGATGCAACGGCCAACGCGATGCCATTATTTGATCGTATTTCACCAAGAATTAGCGAAGTAATTAATGTTTTGCCAGTTCCACCTGGTGCATCAGGAAAAAAATCCACACTGTCCTGCTGAAACTGCGAGCATAATGCGGTCATAAATGCTCCTTTGTTTCTCATTCATTAGTGGAACATTGCGAGTAACAATCGCTGCCATTTTTATCGTATTGTATTGAAGTTCACGATTCATGTCAGTGTTTAATAAATCAGATGCACTTCGATTTGGCGAAAGCATACCGAAATGACTGAGTGGCAATTTGGCAATAATAATGCAAAGATCCTCAATAACAATCAGTGCTTCATTGTACATAGCATCGCTGAATACTATCGTTAGATCGTTGCAACGTGTGCGATATTGATACCGTATATCATCAGTCATCGAATCTTTGTGATATTCTCATAACGTTTCTATACGGGCCGGGAAACATGTAGCTAATACTATAGCAAATAGTAGACGATTTTGCTTTGCAGTACAGTTCAATGCTGCTTCAGCAAGCATACATTCCCACTGGTTGTCGTCTTCCAGCAAGCCGAGTGCAAAGCATGCATCTTTATACGTTGGATGCTGATTTCCATCGACTTTACATATATCTTGAAATGACAATGAGCCGGTGTAATTAACCAACAACAGTCGAAAATAAAAGCACTCAGTCTGCCTTGGATTGACTGTAAATATTCTCCCCAAGGCGTTTGATTTGAATAAACCGGGACATGCATCAACCGGTGTGCCTTGCTTGTGGGGTGTCCATTTTTTTGAACCCATGTGAAATAGGGTGGTACTTCTGAGTAGAGTAATGTCCGTGCAAAGACGCCAAAAGCATCCGTACGATTACCCAATTCAAAAAATTTGGCGAGTGTAGTTTTTGGTGGATTTATAGCTCGGTCAATCGCTGTCTCGTTCGTGAAATATACGCTCTGACCGTTTTTAAGATGGACGGCTAAATGAATAACGGTTGGATCCCGTTCATTAATTGGGAAACCAAAGATACGCCAAACAGCTTCATTGGAGCTGATGTACCGGCCTATTTGGTACAGCGTTATTTCGACGTTGTTATTCACTGGAAGAGCAGTCACATTGGTATTTTCAACTCGAAATACTGCTATATCACTGCCTTTATTCACATACTTGGAAATATATTTGATGCTCTTCTTTTAAGGGCGTGCATAAGTAAAGTTTAATATGACTTGTTGCAAAGTGCGTGAATATTACTTTTGATTAATTATGTTTCTATGTCTAGTTTGGAATCGTTTAAATAAAGATATATTTGAAATATACGTAAAATTTGTCCAAAAAATGAAGAAAAAAAATTTGTTATAAACCTATTCTCAGACCTACTGAATATACATATAAAATTTCATCAAAATCGGTCGAGCCGTTTAGGAGGAGTTTAACCACTAAAACTGTGACAAGAGATTTTTATATATATAGATGATATGAAAGGCCGAGTGTTGTTGAACCACGCAGATAGCAGTTGGAAGGCAAAAAATATTTTATTAGCTTCACATAATATATTCGAAACATTTTCTTATCAATGGCGGAGCTCAAATTCGCTCTCCAAAACTCCGTGCTTAAGTTTATATCCGAGGGAAAGTGGCAAATGAATCTCCCTCTATTTTGTTATATTTTAGGGAGCTTAGTAATTGCAATTGGTTTGTTAAATAGGTCATATGATTCCCACAATGGGTAAAGGGGAAAAAATGTCTTTACTTTTAATTATGCATACTTAAGCAAAAAATAGATTTAAGAGCAGGATGTGACTTTTTAAAAGTATGAGAAAGTGTTTCGATTTGGAATAATTAATAAGACAGAAGTTTTATAAAAAAGAACTAACATGAAAAGATTATTAGAATTTTTTATATTTTATAAATATGTATAAAATAAGAAAAAAATTCCAATGCATTGGGCTAAAAATTTCGTCAAACTAATTTTGTTTATTTATTACATTTCAATGATTTATTGCATATTTGGCTAAGTGAGGCGGAATATAATATTTGTAGAACCATAGTAACCCATATTATAGCTACCTTATTTTATAAAAAAAAAAAAATTCATCATTTACAAAGAGCAAATCTGAGCCGTGATGGGTCAGGGGATAGAACGTTCGCCTTCCAATAAGACGAGCCGGGTTTGAATCCCAGTCGATACGAATTTCGCATCCAGTTTGCACCGACCACAGTGCTGACGTGAAATATCCTCAGTGGTAGACGGATCATGGGCTAGAGTCTCCTTGCCGTCAGACTAACCTTAGAAGGTTCTCGTGGTCTTCCTCTCCATGTAACGCAAATGTGGGTTAGCTAAATCAAAAAGTCCTCCAGGAGGGCAAATTTCTCCCAATACTTGATCCAGGCGTTCTCTTGTCTTCTGGATTGGGTTTAAAATGACATGGGTACGGAGTTGAACATTAGTAGTCGCAAACCCATAAAATTGGGTCGGCTGTTCAACGACGGATATTAAAAAAGATAAAGAAGAAGAAAAAAAAAAGAGCAAATCTAAGCTCTGGAGAGAGAAATGAATTTTCCTACCTTTCATACAACTGGTGAATGTATGTTGATATTTGGAAGCAAAAAGTAAAATGAATTCACTAGAAAACATTTAAAGATATTTTTTGGAAATTCAATGTCATTCGCGACAACTATCCTCGTTCAGCAGGTCAAATTTAATGTCCATAGATAATCCTGTTAATGTTGCTGGACTTCATTTTTCTGAATTTCGAAACGAGTCACGTGATTTATATTTCCAGAAAATTAACGGTAAATAATGGCTTGAGTTACATAAAAAAAAAAATCCGTGCCCCCTGCATTTTTCCATATATAGTCCCTGACCATATTATTAGACTCACTATAAAATTCTATGTAAAATCTTAATTATCAAGTAATATTCTGCAGCTTTATTATTTTTATGTGACTGTTTGTTATGTGACTGTTGACGTTCGTCTATGAATGGGTCAAATTAGACGATATATAATGTAAATTCGACGATTGGATAAATTAGACGATATATAATATAAATATCGAATATATATTACATCAGGTATTATATTAGTATACAGGGTGATTCTAAAAAGACTGGCAAAATTTTAGGAAGTGATAGTACACACCTAAGCAAACAATTTTTATCAAAGAATGCATGGTCGGAAACAAAACGCAAAACCGCTAGAGGACGTCAGAGTTTATGTTCTGATATGAGGCAAAAACACACAAAGAACGATGAAGTTAAGTTATAAAGGCAAATTTAATGGCATGTGATTACAATAAGTGTTCAAAACAGTGGCCGGCAGCGGCTATGCACGCAGTGCAACGGCGAAGTAAAGATAGGCGAAAGATAGGCATTATTCTGAAACACACATGTCACGAACCAGGGCTCGAAAAACAGTCCGTCCGCCCGTCCTCGACGGTCAAAAATTCTCAGCGGACAACGAATGTCTCGAATCCGACGTCCGCGCGGACGGACATTTTCCCGTTAATGTTCGTGATACATTTTAATTTTTTGTTATCTTACAAGAGTCTTGTAAGTTACAAGGCAGCAAAATGACCCACAATACAGCAACATACTGCGCATATATTGATGTTTTCTCTGTCTGGGAGTACTGCAGCGGTTGAAAGGGGTTTTGCAGCAATAAAATTACAAAAAAACACAATACGTACTGGTCTTAAACAAGAAGCTTTAAGAGCAATTATGAACATCTACCTAAATGGAAAACCCCTTTCAGATTACTGTTCAGAAACCTCTGTAAATCATTGGCTTGATTGTGCAACTGACAAACGTCATATTTGATTCATTTAAAAAACGCAGTACCCTCGGATAACTTGACATTCCAGATAACTTGACCCTTGTCATTTAAATTATTTCATAAAAGAAATACTAGGTTACTATTAGTAACCTAGTATTTCTTTTATTACTGTATAATGTAATCCTAGTAACGACTAATTCATTGTGCAATTTATATAAATGTCTGTAATAAATCGGAGAAAATTATATTTTTATTTATTTAGAAGCGACGGGTTAGTTTCTACGGAGGACGGGTGCATTGTTGGACAAACCGTCCTCGGGGACGGGTAAAATTTCTGAGTTTTTTCGAGCCCTGTCACGAACTTTCCCTGCAACGGCCGAAAGCTTGGCGACAAGTAACGCAACGCAGTAACTCGCAACTGGAATGGAGCTTTCACGTTTGCATCAAACAACTTTCCAAATGCTCCAGCACCTTTGCGTTTTGTTTTCGACCATGCATTCTTTGATGAAAATTGTTTGCTTGGGTGTGTACTATCACTTCCTAAAATTTTGCCCATGTATTGTAATAATTAGATCAAATGATTAGACGCACTGTAGTGTTTTACTAATGACATGCTTTGCAGGAGTTTATAGGCAATACTTTTATATTTAAACATACATGTAGTGGGTTTTTATTCAGGAGATTTGTTACATACTTCCCATTTGTGTTTATTTTTAACGTATTGCATTACAATGTTAACCAACTGATACATGAACGTAAACAAGTGCAACGAGTTCCAGCCGCGTAAAGACAATAAAGCCGTATAGTATCACCTGATAATTAAGAATTTACATAGAACATCTTTGCGATTTCACGAGTTGAGGATTTATAACATACTGTGATATCTCCCTAACCACAACAGAACAGAAACGAACTGCGCATGTGTAATAGGCAGTCAGTCAGTGATTTTTTAAGCGAGTAAGTCGTAGGAGATCCTCTCCTCTCTTCTGTAGAGTCATAAATGAAAATTTGTGTGTTTTTTTTTATTTTTGTTATGTTTTAATAAATTGTTTTTGTTTGTAATCATGTCTGTCTATATTGTTGTTGAAAAATACGTTACAATACATATGGAACGTTTATAGACTACTAGCAGCAAAACAAATGAAGAACACAAAACTGAAGTGGATGCGTTTTCCACAACAACAAAAATATGTCCTTTTTTAAAAAAAAGTAAAGAAACTGCAGACTTTTCAGAATCATTTTATTATGGAAGGAAAAAATTTTTTTGAAAAAATATTTCTGCTAGAACAAAAAATAGCGCATTTTTAAGATTTGTAGCATTCAAAAAATAATGAGTAGCCCAACAAGTACCCAAAAAAAATGTATTTTGAGTAGCAGGGGCTTTTAAAAGTAGCCCAATCCGCTACTTGTAGCCCAATGTGGCAATACCGGATTGAACCATCCATGTGTGAGAAGACAGATAGATGGCGTCGACAGAGGAAGGAATTAACAAGTCGAATGTCGTGACACGGGGTATCCATCAGTAGATTCAGGGGATTCGAATGAAATGATTATAGGCTTGTAAATACGACGAGAAATACCCTCTTCTTAACGGCCCGTTTGACTGAAGCACTGCGGCCACTTCTCTCTCTCCGTTTAAATCGAAATTTTGCAGATCTATTCGAGAGAGCTGATTTTGATTCGACGGGGAAATTATTATATCTTTTGTTTCTAGTCATACTTAAGAGAAAACCAGACCGCGTAAGAAAATTTTTGTCGAAAATTACAAATTTAGAAGAAAGAAAAAGTAGTTTCAATTGGTGAAAAAATACTTCATAATATTTAAATGCAAAAAGAGTTATACGAATGAAAATTAATTATGAGATGATATTTTAAAATTTTTCTTTTCAGTATTTGGAATTTCATGGCTTATTCTAGGTTTGTCTGAACTGTTATTTTAATTTTTAAACTTAAATTAACCTCACTTCAAATTTTGCAAAATCTCCCTATTATTGAAAACATATACAGTGATACCAAAAGTAGTGACTATCAATATTAATATTGCTATTTTCGGAGAAACTACGGAATTTTTCACAAAAAGTAACTCGAGTTATAAATGTTAAAAGATATGTAGATATGTGCACTTTTTTGAGTTTGTGCTACCGTAAAATTGGTCCCCCATTGGACTGATCGTTAAGACACGGTTCCCAGCAGATCCCCGAAGTCAAGCATCACTGGCTGCGGTCAGTGTGCGGGTGGGTGACCACTTGGATTAGTCTGTGTAGGGACCGAGGGTGTGCGGTATGGGTCCGCGTTAAACTGCTCTACCGTAAAGTGCTCGACTTTGCGTGCAGGTCGTCGGGCTACCGAAAAGGGGATGCCATCCTCTCTGCAGAGGATCAAAATTGTGATGGCATGTCTTCGGATCATCCTCAGGGATGTTTCCCA
>NC_092204.1:4247986-4251558 GCF_043381705.1 Parasteatoda tepidariorum
GAAATTTAATAAGGTTTTTTTTTAGAAAGCTTACCGAGTTTTAGAAAAATGTAACGATTTCATTCGATATTTCCGTTACAAATACTTGTACTTTTTCCCTAAAAAGTATCGAAAGTACAAGTAAAAGTACGTACTTTTTACTTGTACCGGCGGTACAAGTAACGAAAGTAAAAGTACTGCCATATATGATCAGGGGTAGCCAAGCTTCTTGATAGTCGAGCCATTTTTCAAAATTTGGAATTTTTCGCGAGTCGCAATTAAATACGTATTTTAAAGATATGCAAAAAAGGTATTAATTTTTTTTTTTTTTTACCGAAATTATATTTATTGAAAACATATAAATGAAAGTATACAATATGTGTATTGAATTTAAATATTAAAAATTAAACACGTTTATTTTAATTCTCTTGATGATTCTTTAAAATTTGGTGAATAATTGGTGACAGCACTTCTCAGTAATTCTTTGAGATGCTGGTTAGTTTATACTGATCGGTGTTTGGATTTCACGAATTTTAAAATGGAATAAAATGATTCACATAAAGTACCTTGTTCCGAATATTGAAATAATTTGACAAGCAGCCTTTTTTTAATTGAGGACAATAATTTTTTTTAAATATAATAGCACAAAAATGAAATGGGAACTCGGGTACATTTATCGAGAGCAACAAATAATCCTTCAAAGAGCCGCGTGTGCCTCGCGAGCTGCAGGTCCCCCCCCCCCTGGAATATATGAATCTTCAAAATTGAGATGATATGTAATTTTGCAGATATTGTTTATATAATTTTACAGATCCGCGATTTTGATTGCGTGTAAGAAGCAGTAGGACTTCCATCATCCGAAATAATTGAACCAGACACTGTTCGAAATAATTGGAACCGAACCACCTGTGGAAAATCGAAAATTACAGAAAACATTGTGACTTAATCGTGATTGGGATTAATAAATTTCGATGTGATCGATTTTTTTAAAAATAATAATAATACTATACGCTATTTAATTCCATTATCATAATTTAGAGAATATCATATTGCAGTATCATAGGTCGTAAGAGATAGTTTATTTCAAAATTAGCTTGTATTATATCCAGTGACGGTTCCAGCTGATTTTCACGTGTAAGCAAAAATATTTTTGGCGACCTTTGCCTTTAAGATGGCGAAGGAAAATTTTCCTCTCAAATTCTCCTTCATTACTAATTTGAAATGTAAAGTGTAGAAAAAGAGAGTTCAGACAAACCTAGAGTAAGCCACAAAGTTTCAAATACTGAAGAGAAAATTTTTGAAATATAGAAATGAAAATAAATGGTGAGATAAATGGTAATGAAGGAAAAAGAGCATTTGAGACGAAAATTTTCTTCCGCGGTATGGCGTCTTCTTAAGGATAATAATAAATATGAACGGGGTAAAATATATATTATTTACGATATTAATAATAGGTCAAAATCTACACAGGGCTAATACGCACCTGGAAAATTAAAAAGTGGTAATAATATTAATGTGATTTTTTTTTAGATTATTATATTTGCTACTAGAAAATTTTATTTTTTCTAAACACCTCCGAAGGTGGAGTACATGAAACTTAAATTCGAAAATGGTAGCTAATAGTAAGAAATTTTCAGTTTCTTAGAACAAAATTGATGCCAGTTTTCAATTTTCTCCAGATGCGTACGAACCTTAAGCATAAATAATTTTAGGAAGGAAAGGTAATATCGAAAGAAATATGTTTTACATCTTTCAACAAACTTCATATAAATTCAGAGAAATTAATTTCCTTATTAATTTACGTCGTTAGTAATTTCACCTTGCGATATTTTACGTAGCATATACAACTTAAAAAAAAATAATAAAAGAAAACAGTGCGCAAAATTATCAATCAGGCAGGAAAATAATGTTCCTGCTACTTTGAATAGAGTCCCCTTGATATCAGGCTAACCGTGAGAGGTTTTCATGGCTTCCCTCTCCATGCAACGCAAGTGCGGGTTTGTCCCATCAAAAAATACTCCACGAAGGCAAATATCCTTCAATACCTGATCCAAGAGTTCCCTTGTCTTCTGGATTAGGTTCAAAATTACAAATCAGTAGTCGTAAACCGAAAAATGGGTCGGTTGGTAAAATCTCCGTTATTTTATTTCTCCCATGTCGGCAGGTATGCGATTGCAAAGATATCAGCCTGGTTTAAGTTAAACCCATTCCAGGATGGGTTTAAATCAGACAGACTAGTTTCGAACCTCTTATTTTAGTTACTTTTTATTAAATAATTAAAAAAAAATTCTCCTATATAAAACTAATATTAAATAATTAAATTTAATGAATGGATTAAAACTGTATTAACATCAACTGTCATCCACTAAAAGTTTTTTAAAAAAAATGTATTTGAATTTGAGTGTATGAATAAAAAGTATTTTATTTAATGATTGAAAATTTGAACAAGATATAGGAAGAGTGTGAACTAATAGATGGAATTGAAATAAAGAATTAAAAGAGAACAGGATTTAATAATGAGTAACATAATAGTATAATTTCGGAGATCTAAATCAGTAACCAACATTTTACACTATCTTTAATCTAAGTTGCTTGATATATGTTTCCTCTAACTAGTTCCTAAAAACAAATTCACATGAGCGTGCAAATAAAATAATATTTCGTGTAGCATGACACAATGTAATTTCAATGCTCTATTTTTAATTTAATGTTTATGAATAACTCCATTTCTACGGATCAGTGACTGTTTGTTCGAACTATTTTCATCTAGATCAGTAGTCGCATCTTCAATAACATTAAACAAATAGTTTTAATCGATATAAACGACATTATTGTTTTGCATAACTTTTCTCGTTTACTTTACGCGTGCTCTACTTCGTCCATTATTCCTTCGCCTAGTAGGATGTTATTCGAGAAATCATTATTTAATGTGTTACAGTGAATCAAGAAGCTTTATTTTTTTTTTCCATTCTAAAATCATTTATGTCGGTGAGTTCTTATTGGACGAAAAAGTCACGTGATGAAATCCTTAAATAACAAAGAAGACCCGGAATTTTTTAGCCGTTATTAACGTACAAATCACCTGATCAAATTATGCGAAGCACTATGAGATTCTATGTAAAATCTTAATTATCAGATGATACTGTTACAGCTGTATTGTTTTTACAAGACTATTTGCACTTGTTTACGTTCGTGTATCAACTGGTGAGCACTGTAATGCAATACGTTAAAAATAAACACAAATGGAAAGTATATAAAAAATCTCCTGTATAAAAACCCTTTACACGTATGTTTACCTATAAAAGTATTGCATATAAACTTGTGCAAATCCTGCAATTATTAAAGCACTACAGTGCGTCGAATAGTTGGATCTAATTATTATAATATACTAATATAATACCTGATATAATAAATATTCTACATTTATATAATATATCGTCTAACTTATCGTATCGTCAAATTTATATAATATATCGTCTCATTTAACCCATTGATACACGATTGTAAACAAGTGCAAACCGGTTTCAGTCGAGTAAAAACAATCAAGCTGTATAGTATTACCTGATAATTGAGATTTTACACATAATCTTATA
>NC_092204.1:4252095-4292945 GCF_043381705.1 Parasteatoda tepidariorum
TAAACACAGCGTTTTAATTACCTTTAATTAGTAACATTCATCTTTGGTATTATTGAATGTACATTGCAGAAAGATATTAGTGCTAGAGAGTTTTGCCGCAGAAAGTCCGAAAAAACTCTACACTGGAATACTAAAGATAACTTATTCTATTATTGTAATTATTTTTGTCCGACTACATGATTCAGGTTAGAAGATCTAATTGACCACTCCATTGACCGAATATCTTCTCATTCAAAGAGCTTCCCGCCAAACTCAGACAGATGTTAGGCTAACCGTGGGTGGTTTTCCTCTCAATGTAACGCAAATGCGGGTTAGTTCCGTCAAAAAGTCCTCCACTAAAGCTATTTTCTCCCAATATTTGATCGAGAAATTCCCTTGTCTTCTGGATTGGATCCAAAATTATAAGGCTATGGAGCGGAACATGGCTATGGAGTAGCCGCAAACCCCCATTTATGGGTCGTAATTGGGTATACTATAGCCTACGTCACAGATCGTGTTATTCCTACTAAATTTAACTAGTAAACAGCATTTTCTGCGAACCTGATTTCTAGCAACAAGTAAAAGCATCAAACAAAGTGTCTTGTTATAAGTCGCTACTCGCCAGGTTGGAATTGTATTAGTCTAGTTCCTTTGGAAATAATTTATAGTGTTGTTTTACCAAAGTTTATGAATTTAGTAAGTATATTTAAAACTCAGTTTATTAATTAAACTAAAAGGTAATTGTTACGCCTAGTAAGTGGAAGTAGTTGTGCTTTTTTCATATTATACCCAATTAGGTCGACTGTTCAACGATGATTGTAATACAAAATATAAAATGTGCGTACATATTAACCTAAAATTATAGTTCTGCTTCTAGTAAGAGGTGCTCCTGTCTTTCATATTTTTACTTGGCTAAAGAAACTTGAATTATAGTTGTAATCATAAAGAGAAAAAAAATACTTTCGTTTTCCAGTTTCTCTTTCTAATAACTTCTAATGATTTTTCCAATCGGACGTAGAATAAATGAAAACAGAAAGTAAAAAAAGAATTCTAATAAAAATATCAAACAGCAGCGGTAGCCATAGCAACGCATGCAATGACGACGCATGCGCACTGCATGGTCCCATATCTCAAAAATGAACAAACTCACCAACTTAATGCATAATAAAATTAAAAGTGAAAAAAAGAATTTTGTGTGAAAGAATTATTTCAAAATTAAAAGTGACAAAAAGAACGCATGCGCACTGTTTACTATTACTCTTGAACGCATTTGAAAAGTGTGATGAGGTCCAAATTAAGTGCGCACGCCATAAAGACCCGTTTTGCCAATGTGTTAATAAAAAGACAACCCATTCATCGAATTTTGAAACTAGTTTAAAAGTGCGATTCGAAACTGTCACCCTTCGTTCCTGCTTAGCATGATTCATTAGATTGATTGATAACAAACAGCGGGCTGTCCTCAATCTCTTGAAATCTCTAATTTTAAATCTCAAGTATCAGACATAGAGCCCGGAGGTTGACTTTTGGGTAACCGGCTAATGGAAAGTCGACAATGCTGATATATTTTTTTTAAAAAAGAATTGTATAATTTGCATTTGAAATGCGTTCAGATTGTATTTTATTTCATGCTTAAGAAATTATATGTCTAATGAATCGAAAAACGCTTATCGTTTTTCAAAACGAATTGGGAGTAAAAGATGCGTATTTAGATGAGACGTGACTCTTGTGTTCTCCCGTCTTGGCCTATTAATTCGAATAATTGTGCGGCGTATTTTATGGAGATGGAACAGTGAATGTCATGTCAAATTAGATTATGAGGGGTATTTAAGATTGTATGAAGTGACATACGTTTTTTTTCTAATTTTTATTTTTTTTGTTGAAAGTATGAAAGCACATTTAAGCATGAGGGCATTAACTATTTCAAGGCTTTATTTAAAAAAAAATTTTTTTTAATGGAATTTAAAGTACAGTCCCCGACCAAATCATTAGAGGCACTCTAAGATTCTATGCAAAATCTTAATTATCAGGTGATAATTATCAGGCTTTATTGTTTTTATACGACTGAAACCGGTTTGCACTTATTCATGTTCGTGTATCAATGGGTTAACATTGTCATGCAATACGTTAAAAATAAATGCAAATAGGAAGTATATAAAAAATCTCCTGAATAAAAACCCATTACATGGATGCTTAAATATAAAAATATTGCCAATAAACTCGTGCAAAACTTATAATTATTAAAACACTACACAATGCCTAATCATTTGGTCTCATTATTATAATATACTGATATAATACCTGATATAATAAATAATATATATATATATATATATATATAACGTCGTTGCCGAGTGGAAGGATTAAAACAGGTCTTCGGTCGGGAAGGAGGGTACAAAATTTATCTATTAATTATTAGGACAGAGCAGTCATGAGAAAAGTGTAAAAGGTGAACCCGAAAAGTTGTGCTCCTTAATTATATGTTAGGGAAAATCTTGCAAAGTAAAATCCGTAAAATGTCTTAATTTAGGGAAAGAAGGAAATCTTAGTAAATGCTATTGGTTTATGAAATAGATCGAGCGTTTCCCAGACAGAGCAAAGGGGAAAATGTCCTGCTTTTAATTAAATGCATACTTGAACCAAAAATAGATTTAAGAACAGGATGTGGCTTTTAAAAGTGTGAGAAAGTATTTCGATTAGAATAATTANAAGAATTATTTCAAAATTAAAAGTGACAAAAAGAACGCATGCGCACTGTTTACTATTACTCTTGAACGCATTTGAAAAGTGTGATGAGGTCCAAATTAAGTGCGCACGCCATAAAGACCCGTTTTGCCAATGTGTTAATAAAAAGACAACCCATTCATCGAATTTTGAAACTAGTTTAAAAGTGCGATTCGAAACTGTCACCCTTCGTTCCTGCTTAGCATGATTCATTAGATTGATTGATAACAAACAGCGGGCTGTCCTCAATCTCTTGAAATCTCTAATTTTAAATCTCAAGTATCAGACATAGAGCCCGGAGGTTGACTTTTGGGTAACCGGCTAATGGAAAGTCGACAATGCTGATATATTTTTTTTAAAAAAGAATTGTATAATTTGCATTTGAAATGCGTTCAGATTGTATTTTATTTCATGCTTAAGAAATTATATGTCTAATGAATCGAAAAACGCTTATCGTTTTTCAAAACGAATTGGGAGTAAAAGATGCGTATTTAGATGAGACGTGACTCTTGTGTTCTCCCGTCTTGGCCTATTAATTCGAATAATTGCGCGGTGTATTTTATGGAGATGGAACAGTGAATGCCATGTCAAATTAGATTATGAAGGGGTATTTAGGATTGTATGAAGTGACATAAGTTTTTACCTGATTTTTATTTTTTTGTTGAAAGTATGAAAGCACAATTAAGCATATAAGGTCAATAACTATTTCAAAGGCTTTATTTAAAAAAAAAAATTCTTTATTGGAATTTAAAGTGCAGTCCCCGGCCAAATTATTACATGCACTAGAATATTCTATGTAAAATCTTAATTATCAGGTGATAACTATACAACTTTATTATTTTTACACGACTGGAAAAGGTTTGCACTTGCATACGTTCGTGTATCAATTGGTTAACATTATAAAGCAATGCGTTAAAAATAAATACAAGTAGGAGGTATATAAAAAAATATCCTGAATAAAAACCCATTACATGTATGTTTAAATACAAAAGTAAGGCATATAAATTCGTGCAAAACATGTCATTATTAAAACACTAAAGTGCGTAGAATAATTTGGTCTAATAATTATAATATAATGTAATAAATATTCCATATTTATATAATATAGCGTTTAATTTAACCAATCGTCAAATTTATAGTATATATCGTTTAATTTACGTCCGTAGGCATGTTGTTTTGGACTCAATCCAGAAGACAAAGGAGATCCTGGATCAAGTATTAGGAGAAATTTGACTTCGTTGAGGATTTTCAGATGGAACTATCCCGCATTCGCATTCCAAGGAGAAGAAAACCACGAAAACCTCCCACGGCAGGCTTAACGGCAAGGGAACTCTAACCCATGATCCGTTCACACTGAGGATATTTTACGTCAGCACTGTGGTCTGTGTGATCCGGGTGCAAAATTCGTAACGACCAGCTATCGCTGGGACTCAAAACCGGTTCATCTCATTGGAAGGCAAACGCTCTCTCCTCTGAGCCACCATGACTCATGTATGGAAATTGCGCAGAAAAGGGATACATGTTGTTCTAATGGATTGGAATTGGGCTAAATGCACATAGAATATTCCAAACTTCGTGATCTTCAAAATCCGAATTAACTAATTCAAACTATAGTTTAACTTAAGAAATCAGGCTCAGAAACGTACTTTCTTCGGAAAAGTATTGTTTTATAAAAATAATTGAATATTTGATCATAAAAACAGAAAAGGTAAAACCGCAATCTAAAAAAATGATCCCAATACTTTTATCAGGAGAATGATTCCTCAACCTTTTGACTTCCCCCTTATATATATATATATATATTATCCACACAAAAAAGTATTAATAAAAATTCGGACAAAAAAAGATATTATCTTTTCATCATCTCACACTCTTGCATCCGCAAAAAAGGAGTGCTTTCCAATATTGTATCAATATAGACAAAGCAAAATATATCAATATAATCTTGTGAGGAGCACTAAAAAAAATTGAAACAAAATAGAATAGAGCACATTAAGTAATAAATATCACGTAAAAACAGAAAATAAAATGTAAAGAAAAAACAGAACAAAGCATAAAACAAAATATATTTTTGCGGATATAATCCTGTGAGCTTTTTTTTCTTTTTTTTGCAGATTTTTATTAATATTTTTTTTAGATTTTTATTAATTTTTTAATTATTTTTTTCTTCTCCTTTTTCATTATTCTGCATTTTCGAACATGCGCTGTAACCAAAATTTATTGCTTTTTCTTAATTTTCTTTTTGTATTTATTTTTTGTGATTATTAATATATATATATGAAAAGAAACTGGCTACATCCCTGAAAGTAAGTAATTAGTTGAAAATTCGTGGGAATGGATGGATTAAAATCGTCCTGGGAAAATCGTTTGCGAAGATCCGAGGTAGGTTGAGTAATTTTCGAACGAATGTGAACGATTAAAACCGTTCAACAAACCATTGCAGATTGATGAACCCTGAAGTTACATCTCTTGTTTGAGGGAGGGGGGGGGAATGTTTCCAAAGAAACAAAAATGTTCTTTTCTTAACCGAAGAAGAGTGTTTTAATCTCTCCACTAACCCAGACGACTGTGCTGTGAGTTCTTCCCGTAGAGTTAGGCAGTTCCAGATGGCCAGACTCTTCACATTGTTCTGCATGACCGAAAATCTTACTAATTCTTCTGGCATCTTTCGAAATAGTGTCTCCCATCGACTAGCTCTCTTGAAAATTTATTTTTATTATTTCAACACAGCTAGGTGAAGTTCTTTTGTTCTTAATAATTTTTCATCTGTTCGTAATGAACAAAATCTTTTTCCTCAAGAAAGTATTCGTCATTCCTACTACTTCGTTTATTCCTATCTTGTATATATTTCATAATTCTTTTTAAAATTTTATTTCGGATACTGCACGTTCTGAAATCACATTTATTCATTGGAATGAAGTAAGCATTGTTGACTTCGCTTTAATTTGTAATGAACTGAAGACAACAACAAAAAATGTATTTTACCGTTTACACACATCTGCAACAGTATGAGATCACGAAATCGGAAGCTATCGGTTTCAAGTTTGTTGATGACAGAAAGGTAAAAATTATTGAGAAATTGTTCTTGAAATGCTGGGAGCGTTCTGTTTCAGAAAGATTTACCAATGTTCTGTTTTTTTTTCCAAGTTTTTCTGGCTTTTTTTTTAAGAGAAATTTTACTCCTTATCTGCTGCTAAAAAGAATGGCGTCCTACTCTGGCAATGATCCAGATAGAAGTAAATGAAAACTTAATAAACAGAAGTCTGAAAATATCATCCCCGCTAGAGGGCGTATTCAAGCGTTGCAATCACGAATTATAATTCAAAATCAAAGTTTTTTTTGTTTTTTTTTGGTGGTACAAAGCTTGTACAATATTTTCTGCGGAAAAAAAACTATTTTTGTATACCTGTGTAGAGTTTACACCAGCAATAAAAATTTAGTGGTCCAAAAAAATTCAATATGGTAAACAAACTTGAGGAAAAAAAATTCGAACTTTACAATTGAATAATTCACGTAACACCATAAAACTAATTAGGTTCGTTACCCCCAAAATGATTGAAGGCTAGTATTTATTAAAACAAAATGGAAAAAAAAAATTGTGATCGCCGCAAGGCAATTACAGGCTACCCGTAGGCAAAATGGTTGCTGTCTAATTTTTTTTTTTTTTTTTTTTGATCGGAACNGTTTTTTTTTTTTTTTTTTTTGGAAAAAGCAGCTTTATTGTACCTTTATCTTGGACCATCTTTAACTGTTAATCCTGAGCTTCTCGGTACATAATTTCGCAGACACATTTAAACGCAGCTCAGACACTTTCTGTGTAAATTCTTTTGATGATTGAAACAGGCATTGAACAGCCAATCGAGATCCATATTGACATTTTCGGATTGGTGCAATGGTGTTTGAAGGAGATTGTAAGCTGCATCTTACACCCGTTCCCGATTCTCAAGTTCATAGATGATATGAGATTTGAAAACTAGGATTTTTTTCAATTTTACATTAATAGTGAATGAATCATTTATATTGCGTGGAAGACAGTCTACGGTCTTGTGCAAGTCATTGCGTACGTTGACAATGGATCCTTTTATCTATAACTGGTGATCAACACCCAGTTCTCATATTTGCATGAAAGGATTCGGAGAGTCACCATTCGCTGTTCGGTAGGGTTCAATTCTGTCAACCACTTTTTTACTTTTTGTGCTCCATGCTTGCATTTGAGAACGGAATCCTTTCGTTTTTCCGTGTGTGTGTAACGCTTAAGGAATTCCCGTCTACGTTCCTTAGCTTTGGCTTTTTCAGCTGCGATAAGTTGAGGCCTTGGCATCGTTTTTTTGGGACCATGTCAATCAGTTTGGGACCCTCTTTATGTGCGATATTCACCTGAATTAATATTGAAAGTTATCCAGTTTGAACTGTTAGAATTTCTGATTCTTTATTAAAACAATAAAAACAAAAATATCGTTGTAATGATGAAATTCTTTTTTATTCACAACTCAAGAAGTATTTACGGGATCTCTCTGGTCCCATATCTCAAAAATAAAATCACCAACAAGTGAAAAAAATAAACAGAATTCTAAGAAAATTATCAAACAGCAGCGGTCGCCGTAGCGACGCATGCAATGACGACGCACGCGCACTGTTTACCAGTACTCTTGAGAGTAGTTGAAAAGTGTGATGACGTCCGAATAAGATGCGCACGCCATCAAACCCAAAACAAGACCCATTTTGCCAATGGGTTATAACACACTTCCAATACAAGTGGTAATCGTAGTTGAATTAGAAAGGAAAAAAAGGTACGATTTTAGAAAAAAAAATTCTATATTTTCCAGTATGTAAGCTGAATATAGAGTACGCCCTCCTCTATGAAAGTCCATGTATTAGATGAAATTTACGAAAAATTAAAAATATTTTCTGCTAATTACCTCATTTTCATTTGTATTGCTTACCGCAAAATTTGACTGCTTTAAGATATTTCAACTTCGTTTAGTATCAAATTGAAATATTTTAAAAATACCATTTGTTTATTTTTCATTTGAAGCAAGTTTACAACTGAACAACAAACTTACGTATCCATTGTAATTATTTAGTTTATAAGCAAAGTACATCGATTTACAGATTACTGAAGAACAAAAATAATACATAACCCACTAGACAACAAAATTAAAAATCAGCTGGTCAGCACAAAAAGTTTTTTTATTTTAGTTACTTTTTATTAAATAATTCAAAAAAAATTCTCTCATATAAAACTAACATTAATTAATCAAATTTAATTCTTATCTTGTCTAAGACATCTTGCCCGTCTTTCTCCATGGCTATTTTACGAATTCTCTGCATCACAGAATGTATTGCGATTTCGCTTTAAAGAAGAAAAAAAAAAGAACCTTGATTTTGTTAGAAGTATTTGTTAGCACTAGCAAAATTTAACGCTGATTTTGAAAAGTGAAATCATGCCTGGTTTTATCCAAGAAAAAGAGTTTCCCGTGTTTTCACCCATTTGATTGAAACTGCTGAATTTCAGAAATGCGTATTCACACAATAGGGCGATGTAATTTGATGAAATATCAAACTGCAGCTATGATTATTGAAATCGTAAAGTAAATAAATGACTTTTTTCATTCCATATAGACTTAATCTACTTTCAAAAATACCACTTTCAGAAATTCATACAGTTTGAATATTTTTTTTTAATAAATACAGTCGACTTCTATTTAACGAACTTCCATTTTGCGAACTTCTCTATTTTGCAAATTTTTTCGAGGAACTAAGAACGTTTTGTAAATTTCTTCGTAAAATAACTTCCAAATAGCAAAGTGAATTTTCTACTGAACGAGCTTTTCTTTGAGATCCGCTTTCCCTATTGACCAAAATATTTCTGAACATTTCAAACTTTATTATGCATTTTATGGGGAAAATGACCTTGAATTCATTTTTAAGCCTCTGCTTTCTCTAAAAGTTATTTTAGAGAAAGCAGTACTCAGAAAGAGAAACCCAGACCAAATTAACGGATTTTATCAGCAGCAATTAAACTTAATAACGCATGTGATAATGTATGATTAAAATAACTTTTCTAATAAATGCAGCTATAATTTTATACATAAATTTAGCTTTCTTTCTTTCTTTTTTTTTTTAGTTGAACACGTATGTAGCATGATAGTGCAACACCGAATAATGTTTTGCTCTATTCCTGGTTTCCATGCAGATTTCTTTTATGGTTAAGATTTATAAAATAAATAGCAGATACTAGTTTAAAAGCTAAAGGTGTGTATCAATTTCTATTTTAGTTATGCCTACTGGTTATGAATTCTAAGCCTGTTTTGTGTTTAAGTATTTCAAAAGGTGATTTTCTATTTAACAAATTTTCCATAACTTATTATCGGGATTTAGTGACTTCGGTAAATAGAGGTCAGACTGTATTTCTTTAATCTAAAGACGTTCTTAGAAAAAAAAAATCCAAGAATTGTAGTTTTTTTTTCTCCATAAAATTTATTTATTTTTTATCTCTTTATTTCGACTACAATAAAAAAAAATACTCCACTTCCGTCAGCAATTAAAAGTCATCGAAACAGTTAATAAGTATTAATTAGACAATACATAAAATAACATAAAAAACGAGTGATCCATCACCATTTTCACGCCATTTTGATTTCAGCCTCCGAAAAAAAAAATCTTGAGTTGAAAGAAAAAAAAAAAGTTCTTACCGGAGTTTATAACGACAAGGGAAAGATTAACACGGACATAAAAAAGTGCATTTAAATCGAACTTCCAAAGACAATTCAGTGTGTTCTAATGACCCGAAACGCGCCAAATACTCTTGATACATCGCCATCAGGTCGTTTTTTCACAGTCGGGAGAACTTGTAAAGTTGATGTAAATCTCTATGGAACTTGTGGAATATTTCTCAAACTTGCTTTCTCGCATCGTTTCATACCCTGAGTTTACAATTTTTGAACTTTTGCTCCGTTCGAAAACTAATTGGTAATGAAGGCGGCTTCCAACATGATGACTTCTCGACCATCAACTGAGAAAACCCGAGGAAGATAGGATGCGTTGAACCGATTCCAGTCATGTGAAGTTTTCAAATTTACTGGAACTATGATAATTTTTCGTGTAAATTGGCTACGCTTTAGGGTGAATCATTAGTTGATCGACTAAGATCAAATATTATTATTTCTGAAAACAGGACCACGCTATTTTCTCAAAAAGTATCGACCAAACAAAGTTATTAAAATCTTGTCTGGTATAACATGGGCATAAGTAGATGCAATGAATATACTGCTTTTCGAAATTCTTCAACCAAGAAAAATTAAAAAGCCAGAGTTTAAGTGCCTTATACTGGAGACAAATCTAAAATTTTTAACTATTTATACCATTTTCATGTAAAGAATTATCTCGCCCATAGAACGGATAAATAAATTAAATATATTAAATGTTGTTGAATTTAAAATTTTTTTTTTAAAATTTAGCGACTTCGGTGAAAAAAAATTACCACATTTCCCAATTTTAATGGATTGGAGTATCCTATGCAAAATTCATGATGGTTTCATCAAACAATTTTGATGGTTTATGCTGGTTTCAGTGCGATTCATGATGGTCCAACATCATTTGATGGTCACCCTCATCTAACATTTTATATTATGCGTTCATGGCTTTTGATTTGCCAACAAACTTCCATCATTATACGATGAAAAATGCCAGTTTAATATGATGATTAACCATCAAAAGAGGTTTGACTCTCATGGACCAACAATCCATGATGATCCGTGATAGTTCATGGTGGTTCCAACTATACATTTCCATGATGGTTTTAGTAGGAATTCTTGTTGGTTCTCAGGAATATATCATAAAAACAATTTTTTTTATTTCTTATGTTATACCATCCTAAATCAGTCCGAATTCCTACATTGAGGTGATGGTTATTTATGTTGGTTACCATCAAAAAGTATAATGGTTCATGATGGAATTATTGATGATTACCAACAAGATTATGTTGGTCCATCAATGGAAAGCAATCAAAAATTTTGACGTAGATAATTTTTTAAATATTTAGATCACAAAAGCTTTTCATTTTCACTTTATATCGACGTTATTTCCTGATTTAGCGTAGAGTGCGGCTGGCTAAAGATAAAACAGTCATGACTAGAGCCCGGATTTTGATGACCTAAAAAATCTCAATTAATGCCCTTAAAAAGTGCAAGAAATGCCCTTATGAACTGCAAAAAATGCCCTTATGAACTGCAAAAAATGCCCTTAAAATGCGAAAATTGCGCTAAAAATGCCTTATGACATGACTTAAATAGAAGTAAAAATATTGAACTAAAACAATGTTTTACTCTTTAAAATTATTATGAGTCGTTTCAAAAAATATAAAGCAATGCAATACTTGTTCTACGTTCNACGTTGAAAGAAGCTTCTGCAGGAATGAAAATTTACTTTCAGACAAGAGACGCTCGTTTACATTTCAAATTATCAAAAAACATTTAATAATCCAATGTAATTCTGATATTTAGTAATATTATGAGATGGAAGTTGTTATATCCATTAAAGTTTCTATACAAAATAAAAATATTTTGGTGTCAATATATTTTCCTTTTTTTGTTATTTTAGGATATAAAACATATTTTTCAAACTTTAATGAACGTAGAACAAGTATTGCATTGCTTTATATTTTTTAAATGACTCATAATAATTTTAAAGAGCAAAAAAAAATTTTAATTCAATATTATTACTTTATTTAAGGCATTTTTTGCGCAATTTTTGCATTTTTAAGAGCATTTTTGGCCCTTTAAGGGCATTAGTTGAGATTTTTTAGGTAATCAAAATCCGGGCTCTAGTCATGACTAATTGTTGCAGAAATGATGAAAATTGTATAGCGCTAGTTCATGAGAGAAAAATTACCGTGAAGCTCTTGATTCACTTAAATGGTGTATTTGAAGAGTTGGGATCAGGAGTCGGAAGAGATGGGGAAACCGAGTTGATGAGGTGGCATCCAACTAATGAAATCGAATGACACTAAAGGCTTAAATTTATTACGAATTTTCAATTTCTATTATTAGTTCACACTCTCTCTATATCTTGTACAAATTTTTAATCTCCAATAAAATACTTTTTATTCATCCATTAATACAGTTTTTTTCAAACATTAATTTATGGATTCAATTTGATTAATTAATTTTATATGGGAGAAATAATTGTAAATATTTAGTAACGAGGTAACTAAAATAAAAAATTTATTTTGTTGACATAAGTAAGATTTAACTTTAAATTTTTTTTTCTTCTTTATATAAGTTGTTTATGTATTTATGAAGATCGTAATGTGATTTTCAAACAAAATGAAGTTAGAGGGTAAGACTGAAGAGTAAAGGGCCTGATTATCGCCTAGGTCCAATAGGCATGAGCCTAGGGTCCACAATTTCTGATGGGCCTCAA
The DNA here is from genome assembly GCF_043381705.1 of Parasteatoda tepidariorum. Lineage (NCBI taxonomy): Eukaryota > Metazoa > Arthropoda > Arachnida > Araneae > Theridiidae > Parasteatoda > Parasteatoda tepidariorum. The sequence goes on from NC_092204.1 coordinate 4,264,219, forward strand.
AAATTAGTAAAAAGTTTAATGAAAGGTGGGCTAGCTTTGTGTTGGTTTAAGTATTAAATAAAAAACAGTGTTACAACCAACAGTATTATATAAAAATCAGTGACTTGTAGCGAAAATCACTGATTTGAATTGTTCGTGGCCACCAAACTATTTTAATATAACATTGTTTTGTTGTTTTATATTTTGCTTTAATTTATAGATACGTAAAATTTATCTTAGAAAAATAATCTTCAATTGTCTGCTTTCAAAATGTCTCAGAATGTTTCTCTTGAATCGTGCAGTTCAATAGATTCTTTTTTATTGTTAAGACTACTCTTCAGTAATTTAATTTCAAAATATCTTGTAAGGGGCCCGGAAAATTTGGTGGGCCTTGGGCCTGAATTTGTCGTGATCGGTCCCTGGGTAAGGGAAGGATTACTGGGGATATTTTCTGGGAACCGATAATGTTTATGAAACTTTAATGTATTTAATGATTTTCTAAAACAAAAATAATAAATATTAGATACTTTTAAGCGTCTTAATATTTTTCTTTAGAGTCATTTTATTTTTAATTTTACCCCCGTCGTTGAATAACCGACCCAATGTTTGGGTTCACGACTACTAATGTTCAACTCCGTAGCCTTGTAACTTTGAACCCAATCCAGAAGACAAAGGAACTGCTGTATCAAGTGTTTTGAGAAATTTGCCTTCGTGGGGGACTTTTTTATGGAACAAATCCACATTTGCGTTACACGGAGAGAAAAAACACGAAAATATCCCACGGGTAGCCTGACAGCAAGGGGACTCGAACCAACACCTCCTAGAAAAGAGTAGGCCTCTGCACGGGTTACCATAAATATCCTTTAGTAGTCCAAACGTAATGACATATGTCTTATTTTCAACCACTGCGCAGCTTAGTACCCCGAACGTAATGACATCTTTCTTGTTTTTCATCTATTGCGCAGTTAACTTCGTCACATCGGACTACTTAATTGATCCGTGCTGAGGCCTTCATACTTCTAGGAGGTGTTGCTCTAACCCATGATCCGTCTACCACTGAGGATGTTTCACGTTAGTACTGGGATTGGTGCAAGCCGGATGCGGAATTCGTATCGACTGGGATTCGAACCCGGTTCGCCTCATAGGAAGGCGAACACTCTATCCCCTGAGTCATCGCGCCTCTGTAAAACACTTTGTAAAATTAGAACATAAAATGTTTCGTTACTTCTGAATATATAGGTACGTTTCGAATAATTTGTATAAATAGAGGGCCTCAAGTTACGCATTTTGTGCCAGATATCATCATACCTTTACCCAACATTGGAAATGATGCCCCATGCAATTTTTACATTCTTTATTTTTAAGGAATAAAAGGAAGAATATTTTGTAAAGCATAATAATTATTATTATTAGGAGTACTAATAAATTTCCTCCGTTTGCATTTAAAAATTAGCAGTTTATTGTGAAAAAACGGTCTATTAGTCAACACTAATTTTTTCCATCGCTTTTGGAATATTCGGATACCTTATCGGAAGAACTCTTCATCTTTCGAGGATATCGACGAATCGACCCATTTCTTCAAATGATGTAAATTTCTGCTCAGATAGACCATGTGTCATCGACCGGAATAGATGATAATCTGAAGGGGCAAGGTCTGGTGAGTATGGCAACTGGGGTGGGACTTCCCATTGAACTGTTTCCAAATAGCAAAATCAATATTCATGCAAAATTAACGTTCAAAGTCTCTTGTCTTCAGTTCGTATGGAACCCAACTTCCTTGCTTTTGGATCATTCCCAATGATTTTAAACGATGTGAAATTGCTTGCTGAGTCACTTTGCAAGAATGAATTTACGGTAGGAGCTGTATTTTTAAAGTCAATGTAGTTTTAGGAGCATAAATTTCTTCTTACGGTCTAAGACGGAAAAACTTTTTGCCAGGGGAGAAATTTTTCAAACTGTAAATTTAAAAAAAAGAAAAAAAATGAGCATAAACACTGATAAACATTCGAATATCTAATTATCTGTAAATTCATATTTGCATAGCATTTTAAATTAATTTTGTACTCACCAAATATAATTATTTTTACATATAACTTAATGTATATAACTTAACGTTGATTCCACGTGATTAGAGTGCGACGTCCAATTTTAAATATTTTTAGCATTTAGCCCACAATCTAGATTTATATAATTTATGCTATTTTATAATTTAGACATTTAATAATAGTATTTCAATAACCAAAAAATGTTAAATAAAATAACAGATAATTATAAACTGTAAAAATAAATTATTTTTCTCATTAATGGTTCGACATCGTTTATTTTTCTTCCAAAAACTCGACAAGCGGCATAAAATGCTTTACTCTATAGTCAGCATAAATGAATTATTATTGTTATTGAACATCGATCTCTTCAAAATCAAATGCCGTTACAATAAAATACTAAACAGAAATCGTGTCAATAATTTTAACTACAGAAAAAATTAAATAAATTCTTAGAATTCAATTATTTTTTTTTCTTCCGTTCTCATTTGAATCGGTTAGTTCTGTAAATTCCCTTCATTTTTTCGAAACCGTTTCAATTAATCGTTCGTAACCAATCATTTTAAGAAATTTTAAATGAATATGGCAATGATCCGAAACAGAATATTTTCCTTCTGATAAGAATGAAAATTTTTCCCCTTTCCCCCTCAGACTGGGTAACCCACTGTTTCAGGGTTTTTATTATTATTATTATATTTTTATGCCTCTATTAATGTTCTGATTGTATTTCAGCTAGATGAGCGGTACACTTGCAGACGATTTTGTTTGATAGCTTTTTAATTGGTTGCGAAGGAGAAAAGAAAAGGTCACGCGACACGTTCGTAAATGTGACCTTATCCTTACCTTAACTCGTGTATGTATCAAACAGAGATTTCGCAGTTTGATCCGGGTCACTAAGTTCCGTTCGTAAAAACTAATGAGTTGAACACATTATGCTACTATAGAATATTCGTTTGCTGTCTTAAGAAAATAGCTCCACCTTGGGTGCAAATAGAATGCGTTTGAAATATACAAAATTAGATTTCATTTTCAACAGCGAGGAAACAAGAGTCATTAAAAATCCATTGACGTTTGTTCGGAAGAATTATTCTAAATAGAATATTAAAAAAAAATTGTTTTTTAGCTTAACGCGGAATACAAAATCAATTGAAACTATTTTTAGTTTATATTAATTAAAATTTCATACAGAGTGTCCAAAAAGTATAGAAATGGTCAAATATTTTGAAAAATACACGCATCGGATCAAATCAGCGCCAGCTGATCTTTTAAAAACAAGATGGCGTCTTAAAATTGAACTAAGCTTCTCGACATAAGTTAAAATGCTAATAAACGTGAAGTTAATTAAATACAACGCCATATCTCACATTGAATTTATTGAAATATAGTTTTTTTCTCATCTACTTCTTTTACTTAACTTAGCTTCATTATTTGTTTAGATATCTAATTGTAACCATGATATTTTTTTGTTTTGTGTACCTGGCATAACTATAGTTTGACTACATGGCTTCGCGTATGTCTTGGTTCCGAAATATTTATTGAACGAATTTAAATCTTTGTGAAAGAAAGTATAACGTATCACTTTAATTAATAATTCATCAATAATAGTTAATAATTAATGAAAAGAATTAAAATTAAAATGCTGTTTGATCGAATAAGCACNAAAACTTATAGAAATTTAAAATCGATTACAAAATTCCACCCGGACAGACATACACGAAGGCAAGTTTATATAAACGTGGTAAAATACACGCATCGGTTCAATTCAGCGCCAGCTGATCTTTTATAAACAAGATGGCGTCTGAACTAAGCTTCTCGACATAAGTTAAAATGTTAATAAGCGTGAAGTTAATTAAATACAGCACCGTATCTCACATCGAATTAGTTGAAATATGTTTTTTTTTCTCATCTACTTCTTTTACTAAACTTATTATTTGTTTGTGTACCTAATTCTAACCATGATATTTTTTTGTTTTGTGTACCTGGCATAACTAGTTTGACTACATGGCTTCGCGTACGTTCAGAAATATTTATTGAACGAATCTTTGTGAAAGAAAGTATAACGTGTCACTTTAATTAATAATTCATCAATAATAGTTAATAATTAATGAAAATAAGAATTAAAATTAAAATGCTGTTTGATCGAATAAGCACATTTATGTTTAAAATTACCACTGCACAGTGAAATGTAATATTTCGTCAATTTTCATAAACTTTCAGTAGCCTACATATTTTTTTCCAGAACCCTTTACATCTGTTCTAAAATTATTAGTTTATTGAGCTGTAAGAACATTATTTTGTCAGCTTCTATTTTTTTTTAAAATACAGTCGGACTTCTATTTAACGAAGTAGCTAAATCCCGATAGAAAAAAGTTCGTTATATAGAAAATTCGTTAAATAGAAAATCCTCATTTGAAATACTTAAACAACGCAAAACAGGTTTTAAATTCATTAACACTAGACATGGTTAAATTAGCAATTGATACACCGTTATCTTGTAAATTATTATACACTATCGAATTGTTTCAAATGATTGTAATATTTTATCATATGAAAGTTTGGTGATTCCTTCATCATATCCATCTTCCTCACAAATTATTGCTGTATTGTTTTTATTTTTCACACTGTCCCAAAATATCCTATTGAATTGATGTTTCTGTGATTGCAGCTTCAGAACCAATAAAAAGAAAATCATTAATCATTACGTCATCGTTAATTTCGTGGTTCTCTCTTAGCTATACCCATATTTTTTTTTTTTTTTTTTTAAAGTTCTTCTGCAGAAATATCATCCTCGTCCTCCGCACTTTCCAAAATCCATCTTTAGCAAAACTGTTACGAATAGTACGATCTGTAACATCATAGTTCCATACTTTAGAAATTTCTTTTATGCTTTCTCGCAAATTGATTTTTGGCATGAATTCCTGTATGAAATGCAAACAAAAAGGAAAATATATTTTACTGCTTTCTCTAATAATTAAGTGGCTGCGAAAATCAATACAAGGTCCTTTCCCTCATAAAATGCGTTAACAAGTTAATTATAATATTACAAGTTAATAAAATATTTTAGGAAATAAGGAAATTGGATCTCAAAGAAAAGTTCGTTAATTAAATTCACTTCGCTATTCGGAAGTTATTTTACGAGAAAATTTCCAAAACGTTCTTGGTTCCTCGAAAAAAAAATCGCACAATAGAGAAATTCCCAACATGGAAGTTTGTTAAATAGAGGTCGGACTGTATTTCGTAAAAAAACTGTTTCCATGAGCTGATCGCACGTTTTAATCCATAACAATAGTTTTCATCAACGAAGTTTCGTATTTTCGAATACTGTGCCTGAACCTCATGACGCAGAAAAGAGGTGATTGAATACAAACCAGCCCTTGAAAATTTACAAACTGTTAAAAAAAAAACGATTCAAATTCACGAATTGTTAGCGAACATACATCCACACAAACTTTCGCTATTATATGCACAGAGAAGATGCAAATTTGTCATATCCGGAAATTTTTTAAAGTTCACGATATTATTTTAAATGTATTCAGGTTTTCACCGGTCGCTAATCCTCTCAAACATGAATAAACAGTTGTTGAATAGTTTCTTTTAACGAATACCTTCTTCCGGTTTTTTTCTTTCCTTTTTCTTTTTTTAAAAAAACACCCGGAAATCCTGTGTCATTCGTATATAATAAATTGATATTGCCTCAGGAATATATTAATATAAGCTTAAATGGAATTAAATAACATAATTTTCCTTAATTGTGTAAAATTTTTGGAACAAATACTTTAGAAGTTTTGAAAAGTGAAATTATGAGATTATAGAAGTCTTTAGACATTTAATTTTGCATTATATTAAATAAAAAGTTTTGATTTGTTACTTAAAAACTGTTATTATGAAGCCTCGATTTTAATCTGTTCTTATCATAATTGTCATTTATCTGTTTCGCGCACTCGCATTGGATAGAAAAATCACGTGATATAATCAATAATAAAGAAAAAATCCGGATATCTTTAGCTGTCATAAAATCTCCGTAATTTCTAGTAATTTTTTAGTATAAATTTAATTCAATCCCTACTATTAGTTCACACTCTCACTGTAACTTTTCAAATTTTCAATCGTGAATTAAATACTTTTTAATTCATCCACTCAAGTTCACTTGTAGTGGAATGACACTTGATGTTAATACAGTTTTTTTCAAATTCAACCACTCAATTCATCCACTTTCTTAATTCATCCACTCAAGTTCACTTGTAGTGGAATGACACTTGATGTTAATACAGTTTTTTTCAAATTCATCCACTTTCTTAATTTATCCACTCAAGTTCACTTGAAGTGGAATGACACTTGATGTTAATACAGTTTTTTTCAAATATTAATTCATTAACTGAATTTTATTCATTAATTTTAGTTTTACATGGGAGAAAATATTATCATTATTGAATAAAAAGTTACTAAAATAAAACTTTTTACTAGTTGACCTAAGTAGGAATGACTTTAATTTTTTTATATGTATATTAATTATTTAAAACTATGTCCAGTCGAAATGTACTATTAAAATAATTTTAATATAATTATTTCTTCTTCTTCTTAGTCACTACAGCCGGCTACCAACCAAGGCCATCTCAGTCAATTTACTCCATCTAATTCTATTCGATGTTATATTTCTCCATCTGTTAAATATATTAATAGTATATTATGCTATTAATTATTTTTATTATTATACAATTAATTAGTACTTAAAATTTCTAATGCACAATAACGAAGCAACTTTTCGCATTTTTGATAAATAATCATTTAGATCAAAAACACTTAGGAGCCAAAGGACGATAAAAACTATTTCTAAGCCTATTTGACTACACATTTCCTCCATAATTATTTACAAACGTCGTTGAACAATCGATCCAAATGTGAGTTTGTGACTTCCAACGTTCAACTCCGTAAACTTGTCATTTTGAACCCAATACAGAAGACTAAGGATCCTGGATCGAGTATTGAGTGAAATTTGACTTCATAGTGGACTTTTTAATGAAACTAACCCGCATTTACGTTAAATGGAAAGGAAAACCACAAAGCTTTCCTACGGTTAGCCTGACGTCAAGGGGACTCTAACCCATGATCCGTCCCATAAGCCATTAACCCATAACTCATGCTGATGTTCATAATAGGAGAGCACTCTTAGATGACATTTCCGTGTATGGGATCCCATGCTATTTTATGACTTAGCACCCTGTATATTTGTAATTGCGCAGACAGGTAGAATACTCAAATAATATTATTGTGTATAGAATTGTTATCCAGTAGGATTTTAATTTATTCCATAATTCGCAAATAAAAGTAATTTTCTCTTCTTTTTTTTTCTTCCATTCTTTTGAAAGGGTCCAACCGGTGTTAAATTGTTTGAGGGTTGAGATGTTGTTTTTTATAGTTGGCTGAATTTTCCTGGTGTCGGTCTGATTCGTTATGTAAAATTCTATTAAAAATACTTGATTCTCAGTGCTAAGTGCAATGAAACAAATTTTTATAAAATATCTTCAAAGACATTATTAAATTTTCTCACTACTCTTTTTATTTTGAATGGACATTAAATGAAGAATACAGTGAATGGATTAGTAGGAATTGACTTAAAAATTTTATTTTATTTTATTTTATTTCATTTTATTTTATTTTACTTTATATTACTTGTTTTTCAGCAGTTAGCAAATTTTTCAGCGTTGGTTTGTAAACAATTAATTCATCCCGATGTTCGGGTACAGTATTGAAAATACGAAATTTCATTGATGTTATCGATTGTTACAGATTAAAACGTTCGCTCTCATGGAAACACTTTTTTACAAAATATTTAAAAAAACAGAAGCAGACAAAAACACAAGAAAAGATTATATGTTCTTAAAGTTCACTAAACTCATACATTTAGTAAGGAAGTAAAGCGTGCTTAAAAAAAATATGTAGGATACTAATAAGTTTATGAAAATTGAAGAACTATGATATTTAACCGTCAGTGATAATTTTAAACAGAAACATGCTTTCAAAAAAGGAATTTCAACTTCAGTGGCATTTAAAATTGTTAACCCTTTGAAGCAGAATTTTAATTAAACATATTTTTCATTAATTTAGGTCAAATTAAGTGAAAAATATTATGCTTATTATTTTAATAATTTACGGAGATGAAATACAGCAGGAAACAACGGTGTTTTTTTCGGAAAAGTCTCCTAAGACCGGCTCATTTACAAACAATAATTTTTCAATTTCGCAATTATTTGCAGTTATTTAGATCTAAGAGAAACAGTTGTTCATCATTGAGATTAATTTATAAAATCTGATAAATTTTTGAATATAAATGCAAATTTTTTTTTTCAAGCNTTTTTTTTTTTTTTGGATTCTATATTCAATACAAATCTAGTTCTGATTATCTTAACAAATGTTTTTAGCAACTAGGAATTTAGGTAGATACTTTATTTACGTCGCACTAGAGCTGCTTAATGGGTTATTAACGACGGTTTGGGAGACATCCATGAGAACATGCCATCGCAATTTCGATCCCATACAGAGGGGATGGCTCCCTTGTTTTGGTAGTCCGACGACCTGCGCGAGAAGTAAAGCACTTTACAGGAGAATAGTTTAACGAGAACAGATACAGCTCACCTTCGGCAGTCTGATCCCGCTTACTGACAACAGCCAGTGATGCTTGATTTTGGTGTTCTACTGGGAACAGTGTCTTTATGATCAGTCCACAGCGGGACAAGTAACTATTAGATTGTTTTTTATAGTTTGAAAAAATACCAAAATATACTTTAGCTTGTAAGCATCAGAAAAAATGTGACTAGCAGAGGGTTTGATTACCAGGAATACTCTCTTCGATGATTTTTAATAAAATCCTATTTTATTTCTGGCCAATTTGCAGTTTTTTTTTTTAATTTTTTTTTTTTTTAATTTTTTTGAATAATTTGAAAATTTTTTTAAGTGGAATAAAAATTTATGCAAATGTAGGGTGTTCGGATTTTATAATATTTTTCTTTAGCAAATTATTAATTTAAATTAATACGAAAAACATTCTTTTTTTATTCATTAGAGAATTTTAAATCACGTGCCAGCTAGAAAAGAAAAGTTCCTATCACATTTCTACTTTTTATTTGCAGACTTTAATTTGAGAAATTTTTTCAGCTTGCACCGAGAATGGGGGAATTTCCAGCAATTCCCCTTTGAAAAATCTACCACTACATTATTGACTAAGGAATCATAACTTTAAATTGTTAAAATTTTGAATCGGTAAGAGATTATTAAATTTTGTCATATTTTTGAAATTGGAAATTTAAAAATAATTCAAATAATTTTACACAGAAAAGAATTTTATAAGCTTTAGAGTAAATAAGAGTTATTAATTCGACAGTACGATTTATAAATTAGGTATATTTACAACTGATACTGTGATTATTATTATTACTCTATTACTACTAAAAAAATGTCTCGGATCCGGGCTATGAACTTCCACTGAAAACCCTTAGGCAGGAAAACTGGAAAATTGTACTTAGATGTAAAAAAGGAGTTAAAAACTGATAATAATAAGTTCAAAGAACAAACAATAATAAATAAATAAATAAAATAAATTAATAAATAACTACACAGATGTGTAAAAAGTAATTGGATTTGGGATTTTAATTCATTATTACAAATAAATGTTAAAAAGAATTTCAAATTAGGTAATTGCAACTGGAGACGATGTGAAGTGATTCTGCTAAACCTTGTGATTTAAATCAAATTTAATTGATTTAAATCACAATTTAACTGGTTTAAATTCCTGTAAGCAACGTCAGTCGTGTGTGTGTAGTAGCCAATTTTAAATTGACAATTTATCAACTAGGAAATCAGTCGCAGGTATCCAATTGCAATAATATCACACGATTTAAAAAAAATAAATAATAAAAATTGAGTTTAAAAAACAAACAAACAAAAAGCACGATTGGAAAGAAACAAATGAAGAAAAAAACTAATTTGTTACATTTTTGAAACAATCAATTCTATCAATTTATTAATATATATTCAATTATATTATATAGATTTATATTATCAATTTGGTATTTAATCAGGTAGCTGTTTCTTACAAATTCTTCTGACCTTAGAAATTTTTGTTGTTTTCAATGAGTTTAGATCTCCCCTCACTAGATGGCAGTATAAGCTTGAAACTTTTTAGAACTAAGTTTTGATATATTTATAAAAATTCAAAAGCATTATCTTTTCAAGTTTATAAACACGACAATAATATTTAAAGTTCATCTGATCACTTAAAGTGTGCCTTTTTGTATAAGTTAAATGCTTTTTTAATCGAAACAGACATTTTCTTGTTAAGTGATGCAGAAAAGTTCAGAAACAGGTGAACGAGGCTATATTTTTCCCTACTTACCAATTCTCGTAACTAATCGCAGCGCACGCCACAAATATTTTGAGTCGTGGTGAATTTCGTACGTGTTATAAATATGACTTCAAATATTAAGTGATATGTTGTGATCCATGGATTTATTTAATTTTTTGTCCCCGTGTGCTCTATCAGGAATTATTCTTCTTAATGTGAATTTTCAAAACTCCTTACCTTGTGGATTAATGTAGTGTATGTGTGTTCTTCGAATTTTTACTCATGATTTCAACATTGGGATATTCTACCTTTACAGGTAAATTGGATATTTGTTATTTTTCTTATTAAGCGGAGAATCGTGCTGTTCAATTCATACATTATTTGTTCGTAAAGTAAATATTCTTATTTTTGAAATTAGTTAAAATATACTTTATATGTGTATACTTATTATTTGTAAACAAAACTGTCTCGACGGTGTTGACATTATTGAGGTTTTAACCTTTTTTATTTTTAAAACCAAATGCGAAGATGAAAATGTTCATAATGTAACTTATTAAAATTTGTTCCAGTGATCATTTGGTATTCATGATTTCTACTTTTAGATACGTTTTTACAATCGTATAGGTATAAATTAGAGGATTCTTGTTTGTAAGCATCAAATCATTAATAGTGTTATCATTATTGAAGTTCCGAATAACCTTGTGTGATTTCTTTAAAACTTTTTTTCAATCTTATTCAAAGATAATGTCCTTAAAATAACTTATTAAAACTGTTCCAGAATTATAAATTTTCATAAGTTACATGAATATTAACTTTTCTGTAATGCAATTCTTGAATGTAAAAGCGACTTGTCTTGTTTGCATATTTTATTTAATTGTAAACAAACCTGTCCCTTACCTGTTGATTAAATGTTGGCATATTGAAATATGAAATAACTTTTTTGGAAAATTTTTAAATCAATTTCGAAGATGTCAATAAAGTGACGTATTATAATTTTGAAATTGCGCTAGGTTTCATTAGATATTTACAATTTCAACTATTGAATAATGCTTTTTTTTTTTAAGTGTAAATTAAAAGTTTCTTTTCTACTTATTTAATTTTAAACAAGCCTATCTGATTGTTGATTAAATTTTTGAAGTTTTAACTTAATTGAAGTTGAAAGTAACTTTTTTAATATATTAGATATACCTATATATTTAAAATTAAATTTGAATATAGAGATGTCAATATAATAACATGTAAAAATTGTGAAATTTTTTCAGCTTGCATTTATTTTTGGACATGCTACTTAAGGACCAATTTCAGTGTAATTTAAAAAAATAATAATTTTTTAGAGTATTGAATTGAAAATTTGTGCTTATACATTCAACTTAATTAATATTTACTTATGCTATATTAAAAGTTTAGATATTTAAATATAAAAAATAATCTTTATCAATAGTTTTATAAGAATTGATGGAATTAATTCTCATTGAATTACCTGTTATATGTTTGTAACAATTAGTTTATTTTAAAATTAATGTATTATTTTTTCAGTTAGCCAGACATAAAGAAATTTGGAAATTAAATTTTTAAAATTTTTTTTTTTATAATTTTGTTTATTTTTATTTAATATTTTTGTGAACATTCATGTTGTTCAGCATTTAAAAATAAAAAGCTGGTAGAGATCTATATTTTTTGGCGACTTTTTGTTTGCGCTTGACTTACCAAAATTTATTTTAAAATTTAAATATCCAGACGCCAAATCGAGTCTCGACATGATCAATTAATTGGCAAAAGTTTTATATTTTATGTATATAACTTATTTTAATTTTCAATTATGTAGTCTAAAATTATTTTAATGATGAGGTAAACCGGTTCGAATGCCGGTTCGAGGGCTGATCGATACGAAGTCCACATCTGGCTTGCACCAACCACAGTACTGACGCAAAATATCCTCAGTGGTAGACGGATCATGGGTTAGAGTCCCTTTGTCGTCACGCTAACTTTGGAAGGTTTTCATGGTTTTCCTCTCCATATAATGCAAATGCCGGTTAGTTTCGTCAAAAAGTCCTCCACGAAAGCAATATTTAATTCAAGATTTCCCTTGTCTTCTGGATTGGGTTCAAAATTACAAGACTACGGAGTTGAATATCAGTAATTGTAAATCAAAAATATTGGGTTGGCTGTTCAATAAAGGTTATAAAATAAAATAAATAACTTAACAGTTTGTTATAATTTGAATTTACAAAATAGCAGTTTCTTATGCTCTTTGTTGTGAAGGTCTTTGTATAGTAACCAGTATTCTCCCTAAGTATTTTTAGAAGGGTGGCCTGGCCTTGATCCCTATAAATATGCCCTCGTTGCCCTTTTTGTAAAAATAAGCAGCCGTCCCTTAAAAACACTGCCTTTTTAGTCATTGCCCATTTTGAAAATAATTATTTCACTGTTTAAACATTAATTACACAGGTAAAATTATTTGTGTTTATGGGTTTAATTCTGATTACTATTTACAAATATTTACTTTGTTTAAATCAAATTTAATNTTTAATTGTAAACAAACCTGTCCCTTACCTGTTGATTAAATGTTGGCATATTGAAATATGAAATAACTTTTTTGGGAAAAATTTTTAAATCAATTTCGAAGATATCAATAATTATAATTTTGAAATTGCGCTAGTTTGCATTAAATATTCACAATTTCAATTATTAATGCTTTCTTTTAAGTGTAAATTAAAAGTTTCTTTTCTACTTATTTCATTTTAAACAAGCCTATCTGATTGTTGATTAAATTTTTGAAGTTTTGACTTAATTTAAGTTGAAAGTAACTTTTTTAATATATTAGATATATATTTAAAATTAAATTTGAATATAGAGGTGTCAATATGTACAGATTATAAATGTAATTATACATGTAAAAATTGTGAAATTTTTTCAGCTTGCATTTATTTTTGGACATGCTACTTAAGGACCAATTTCAGTGTAATTTATATAAAAAAAAAATTGTTAGAGTATTGAATTGAAAATTTGTGCTTATATATTCAACTTAATTAATATTTACTTATGCTATATTAAAAGTTTGGGTATTTAAATATAAAAAATAATCTTTAAAAATAATTTTATAAGAATTGATTGAATTAATTCTCATTGAATTAATGGTTATATGTTTGTAACAATTAGTTTATTTTAAAATAAATTTTGTTATTTTTTTCAGTTAGCCAGACATAAAGAAATTTAGAAATTCAATTCAAATTTTTTATTTTTATTTTATAATTTTGTTTATTTTTATTTAATATTTTTGTGAACATTCATGTTATTCAGCATTTAAAAATGAAAAGCTGGTAGAGGTCTACATTTTTTGGTGACTTTTTATTTGCGCTTGACTTACCAAAATTTATTTTAAAATTTAAATATCCAGGCGCCAAATCGAGTCTCGACCTGATCAATTAATCGGAAAAAGTTTTATATTTTATTTTAATTTTATTTTAATTTGAATTTATGTAGTCTAAAATTATTTTAATGATACGAATTTCGATCTGGTCGATACGAATTCCGCATCTGGCTTGCACCAACCGCAGTACTGACGCAAAATATCCTCAGTGGTAGACGGATCATGGGTTAGAGTCCCTTTGTCCCTAACTGTGGAAGGTTTTCATGGTTTTCCTCTCCATGTAATGCAAATGCGGGTTAGTTTCGTCAAAAAGTCCTTCACGAAAGCAATATTTCTTCCAATACTTAATTCAAGATTTCCCTTGTCTTCTGGATTGGGTTCAAAATTACAAGGCTACGGAGTTGAATATCAGTAATTGTAAATCAAAAAAATTGGGTTATCTGTTCAATAAATGTTATGAAATAAAATAAATAACTTAACAGTTTGTTATAATTTGAATTTACAAAACAGCAGTTTTTTATGCTCTTTGTTGTGAAGGTCTTTGTATAGTAACCAGTATTCTCCCTAAGTATTTTTAGAAGGGTGGCCTGGCCTTGATCCCTATAAATATGCCCTCGTTGCCCTTTTTGTAAAAATAAGCAGCCGTTCCTTAAAAACACTTTTTTTTAGTCATTACCCATTTTGAAAATAATTATTTCACAGTTTAAACATTAATTACACACAGGTAAAATTATTTGTGCTTATGGATTTAATTCTGCTTACTTTTACAAATATTTACTTTGTTAAGAGTATTCTGAACTAGTTAAATTTTTATCTCTTTTATAAGTATCTCTTTTTTTCAGAGCTTGATGTATTAATAATTTTTTTCAAGTGATTTTAGATTCTAAAATTATTTTTTTTATGTAAATATCTTTTTTTTATTTTTTTTTTATAAACTGCAGTTTTAAATATTTATTTTCTCATAATTTTCAGTTTAAACTGGAGAAAAAAGTTTTTAAGTTGAGAGTCAATTAATCCTTTAGTGTACTTTTCTTGAAATTTTTTTTTACACAGAGACTGTCTTTTAGCATGTCTTTAATTTTCTCTTACTTTAATAATGAGAGAGAATTATTTTTTGAAGTATACACAAAAATAGTTTAAGAAGGTAACTTAAAAATTGTTGAGGATCAAATTAAGTTATTGCATGGAATTACACTATTGATAAATTTTAAGGTGCTCAAGTGATTCCCCTTTCAAAATTCAGAGTGCCCTTTTCTGAGAGGAAGTACCCTGCTCATTTTCATTCCTAGGGAGAACACTGTAGTAGCGAAATATGTTTTAAAATTAATTAATTTTATTTTTAATGTTAATTACTAGATTTAATGAATCTTACTTAACAATGATGAATCTATGAATATTTCACAGTTGCAAGTTTTTGACAATTGACAGTTTTATACAGTTTTAACCATGTCAAAAACCCTTTTTTGACAAATATCAAAACCCTAAATTTTGGCATAAAAAATAGCTCTAAGTTATTATAAATATGAAGTAAATATAAATAAAAGTGAATGTGAATTTACAAATGATTAATTAATTGATTCCTTAATCATTTTGATGTCAAATCCTCTTTTTGACAATTGCTGTCTAAATCAAATACCCTAATTTTTCTAATTTACACTGAACATTTAATAATTATAAATATTTAATGATTATAAATATTTAATGATTTTAAATATTTGATAATTATAAATAAAACAGGGTATAAAAAAAACCAGGCTTTTAAAAAAAAAAAACCTGGTTGGTTTTATTGGGCTTTTTTGGGTATTTTATGATATTATACCTAGTTTAACACGTTTTAGATTTAATTTTTAATTCATAAGAGAACAATTTTATTTAAAAAAATAACTTTTATACGAAAATAATAATTAAGTTATGAATGAAACTGAAAAATTTTTTAATTTTAATGTAGTACCATCTTTTCATGCTATGTATTAAAAAAAGATTCTTAAATTAATTATTTTTTTGAGTATATATAAAATCATAATATTGGGATCAGAAAAATATGCTGTTTTCTGTTTTATTTATTTATTATTAAACATTCAAAAGTTATAGCTTCATTTTTTAGTCATAAAGAAAGGCCATCTAACTACAGAACCAGGGTTTGTGATT
The DNA here is from genome assembly GCF_043381705.1 of Parasteatoda tepidariorum. Classification (NCBI taxonomy): domain Eukaryota; kingdom Metazoa; phylum Arthropoda; class Arachnida; order Araneae; family Theridiidae; genus Parasteatoda; species Parasteatoda tepidariorum. Next base: position 4,280,096 of record NC_092204.1, read on the forward strand.
TTTTTTTTAAAAAAAATAAAGAAAATCAGTTTTTATTTAAATCGGATTTTTTGGTTTTTATTCTAATACACTGTAAGAACTTTGATTCATGTTTAAAAAAACTTTATAAATGTCTAATCAAAATTAAATTAATATAAAAACAAAAACTAAATATTATAACAATATTTTAGCAAACTACCTAAAACAATTTTCCATTGTAATACATAGCTTTGAATGCATAGCAACCATTTTGAAACAAATGCATGATTGAAATTTAAAGACTAGATGAAAAAGAGACTTTAAACCCTATTTTCGGCATATTAGGGTAATTTCTTTTTAAGATAAGCTCAAGGTTTTTAAAAATATACCATTNACCCTAAATTTTGGCATAAAAAATAGCTATAAGTTATTATAAATATAAGGTAAATATAAATAACAGTGCATGTGAATTTGCAAATGATTAATTAATTGATAATATTCCTTAATCATTTTGATGTCATATCCTCTTTTTGACAATTGCTGTTAAAATCAAATGCCTAATTTTTCTAATTTACATTAAACATTTAATAATTATAAATATTTAATGATTATAAATATTTATTAATTTTTAATATTTGATAATTATAAATAAAACGGTATAAAAAAACCCCAGGTTTTTTTAAAAAAAAAAAAACCTGGTTGGTTTTTTTAACATTGTTTATTATTAAACATTCATAAGTTATAGCTTCATTTTTTAGTCATAAATAAAGGCCATCTAACTACAGAACCAGGGTTCGTGATTTTTTTTGATTTAAAAATAAATAAAATAAAGAAAATCCGTTTTTATTAATTTAAATCGGATTTTTTTGGTTTTTCTACTAATACACTGTAAGAACTTTGATTTATGTTTAAAAAAACTTTATAAATGTTTAAACAAAATTTAAATTAATATAAAAACTATATATTATAACAATATTTTAGCTAACTACCTAAAACAATTTTCCATTATAATACATAGCTTTGAATGCATAGCAACCATTTTGAAATAAATGCATGATTGAAATTTAAAGACTAGATGAAATAGAGACTTTAAACTCTATTTTCGGCATATTAGGGTACTTTCTTTCTAAGATAACCTCAAGCTTTTTAAAAATATACCATTTTTCACCACTGAAATATAATGTAGATTTTAATTCCATGCTTTTTCAGTCAAACGGTAGAATTTTAATTAACATTTTTTTTGTGAAAAAAATTCATGTTTATTAATTACTTTCTACAGCTATGCAAGTCTATATTAGGACAGCATTAAATGTTTACTTTAATCTTTAATCTGTACTTTCAATCTCAAAAATCAAAAGATTTTTAAATATGTAATTTCAAATGTATTGGAATTTAACACACACCAAGAAAGAAAGTAATTTCGTTAACTAATATTAATTAATGCTACAATTTATTTAAAATAAATTTTAAAACTGAGAAAAAAATAATAATAAAAGTATCAATAATTTAAAACACTGTTTTTTAACTTTTTAAATCAATACATATATATATATATAGAAAATCATTTGATTTAAATCAAGCTGATTTAGATCAACAAACCCTGTACAGAATTACTGTTTATTTAACAATTTTCTTCGTAGTTTCAGGAATTACTCTTTAAGCAATGTATTTATAGTTAGTTTTGATTTGAAAATTCCAGAATCAATATAAATATGAAATCCCTTAAATCTATTTATCTTTTATCTTATTCTTTGTTAATCTATTTTGATAATGTTTATAAAAAACCCATTTGAGTCCGGGTTATACTGTTTTTTTTTTAGGTGGTTTTTTAAAAAAAACCAGATTGGTTTTTTTTTGGGTTTGTGAGTGGGTCAGAAACCCTGAAATAAAAGAAGTAAAATTGCAATTTATCCAATCTGTTAATTTCTTTAATTATTTAAAATAAAAATGCAAAAACAATAATCTTATAAAAGAAGACATACATATAGCTATAATCTTTTTCATTATGTGTAAAATTAATTTTCATTTTTTCTATTGTAACTCGTTCTTTGCCCGAAGCATGCCGTGACAAAACTCATAGTTTCAAAGCATCAAAATTTTTTTTATTATTTTTTTACAGCTTTCAAATGAATGAGACTGAAATTCTTAAATATTCTTCTGAATGTCGCTGACCTACATGGACTAGATGTACCAATAAATATATTCTAATATTGTACAAAATATTGATAATTATTGATAATTGACAGCATAATTAATTCCTTGAATTTATTAATTTAAAAAGTTAACTCCTTTAAACATACATTTATTAGTGTTATTTATTTTTTGTAGATTATAATTAGTTTACTTATCAGGGAATATCCAGAGTTGTCGAGGTTTAGAACAGAATGGATTAATCCAGGGCACGGTTGCCAGACTTTTAAATAAAACAATACTGCAACTTTATCTGAAAAAATACTACAAAATACTACATATTTTTAAGCTCCATCTACAGTAGTATTTTGGAAGCTTAAACATTATTAAAAGGATTAAATACTATTAATTGGATAATAATACTATTGAAAGGATAAAATGAAAGGACATATTATTAAGAATAAAATAATATTAAAAGCAACAATCTTTTTCCTTTTGTACGCTTTTACTTCAGGTAGAAGCGTAGTAATAAAGATTTAAATCAGCAACTTCGTCTTGTGAGAATCCATAAATGTCTTTTGTGTATCAATTTGTAGAAAATCAAACTTAAATGAGGAAAATAAATAAAAAATCCCATATCGCTATTTAAAGTGACGCTAAGAATAAAGCGAAGCTAAAATAATTCGTTTTTTGTGTGTGGCTTCCATATCTGGCAGTTCATCGCGGTCAGTATGGAAATCAAGATGTATCCAGTTGGCTATTTCAAAATTCACTTTTTTCTTTTTTAAAAAACTTCTTCTCTTTGATTTAAAAATTGATAAGAGAAAGAAAAAACGCAACATACCACTTTTTAAAAAAATACTACGAAAAATGCCACCATCCCTAATTTTTGGTGAAAAAATACTACTGTAGTATAGAAAATATTACGTATGACAACCCTGATCCACTGTTTAAACCGTCTTGTCCAAAACCCCTTTGTCTTAAACTGTTTGAAACTCTTTTATTCAAATTATGACGCAATTTATAAAATATATTGTGAGAAATAAAATGTTAATTTTTAAACAAGAAACAAGTTTTTGTTTTATTAATAGCGTTTTATTATTATTTTTAATATTGCATTATTTATCCTTATGCAAGAACAGTATTAAAAGCATATTTATTCATATTTTAAGGGATATTATTTTTGTTGTTCAATGAATTGCGGAGCTTCAAAATTTATAAATCTTTTCCTATTCTATTATTTTCCTAAAAACAAATTGTATCAAAAATATAAAATATTTATTAATATATGTAATTATTATGTGTACAATGGTTACACGTAAGGAATTTTTACCTTTTACCAATGCTCTAGGTTTTGGACACTTAAGACAGTTTAGGACAGTTTTAGACAGTAAAACCCAAATGCCCTGTACAGAACAAGTTTAGGACGTCCACAACCCCATCTCTGTACTTTGAAAAGAGTAAAATTGCGAGTTTGTTGTGGGAAAGGGAGTGTCGTATAGTAATCTAAAAAAATAAACAAAAAAACCAACTTTTGTTCTTATGATGGGATATTATGTACCTTAATAGTTCGAAGGGTTGACCTCAAAAAATAAAGTCACAAGATCCACACTGAATGAACACAGAACACCTTTCTTGCGACTTACTTGGTGCGAGGTAGTCACATTTTGCAAAATTTGCTTAGAATAGTTTAGTCAAGAAAGCGGTCTCAAGTTCTGATCTCTTAAGCTTATTTTAACTGTTTTATATTTATTTTTTTATAACCGTCGTTGAACAGCCGACCCAATTTTATGGGTTTGCGACTACTAATGTTCAACTCCGTAGTCTTGTTATTTTGAACCCAATCCAGAAGACAAGGGAACTCCTGGCAAGTATTGGGGGAAATTTGCCTTTGTGGAGGACTTTTTGATGGAACAAACCTGCATTTGCGTTACATGGAGAGGAAAGCAACGAAAACCTCTCACGGTTTGTATTTATTGACTATTGAGACTCGGGCGATATGTTTTTTGAATCAATAAGAACCGGGAAACGAGACTAAATAATGTAGTGATGCCATTAGTGGGGAAATTAGAGAGTTGCATGTTCAAAAACAATGATAGTGTAAGAGATATGTTCTTTGGCACCTGCTAGGTTCGAACTGAGAACCTTGTTTGGGTGCAGTAATTGCATATAATAAATAATAATAAATAATTTTTTCTACGTAAATTGTTTTACGATAAATTATCAAATAATAATTTAACTAGTGCTTAATAATTAATTGTACGTTAAGTATTTGTTTAGATTTATGTTGTTAGGTAATCATATGTGATAGTTTAAGTCGTGTTGAATAGTTGTTATACGTTTATTTAGAATAATTTTGTATTTTTATAAAAATAAAAGCTTATTTACGAAGCAATTATTTTTATTTTATGATCATCGTTGAACTGCCGACCAATATTTGGGTATACGACTACTAATGTTCAACTACGTAGCCTTGTAATTTTGGACCCAAGTCAGAAGACAAGGGAACTTCTGGATCAAGAGTTAGGAGAAATTTGCCTTCGTGGAGGACTTTTTGATGGAACTAACCCACATTCGCGTTACATGGAGAGGAAAACTTCGTAAACTTCCCACGGTTCGCCAGACGGCAGGGAGACTGTAACCCATGATCCGTCTACCACTGAGCATATTTCAGGTCAGCACTGTGGTCGGTTTAAGCCGGATACGGAATTCGTATCGACCAGTCATCACTGGGATTCGAACCCTGTTCACCTCATTAGAAAGCGAACACTCTATCCCCTTAGCCTTCACGGCTCCATTTTACTGTTTGTGTAAATCAGAAACTTTTTAAGCAATAAAAAAAAAATTAAGAAAAAGAAAGAAAGGAAACAGTGCACGCATCGGATTTACAAATTTCATCCGATTATTATCCCATGTAAAATATTAATTATTATTTGATATATTTCTTTAAAGTTAATTTTATTACTCAATAATCATCGTAAAAAAATTGATTTGTAAGGCTAACATTGTTTTTTTGTGTGCGTCATTTTTAACTGCTTTTAAATAGCAAATACAAAATTTCAACGGAAGCGGTAATTTTGAATTATGAAATTTTAAAAAATACTTATTTTTAAATTTTTTTTTTAAATAATAATTGTTTCGATATATTCGGAAATTATAATTTTTTTCAACTATTTTGCTTTCGATCAATGGATTATTATATTCTAGCGTTTTATTTTACAAGTAAAACTCACGAACTATTTAATACCTGCTAAACATTATTTCTTCATTTTTAATATAGTTATGATCTATCAATTTAATTTGTTTAGAAAGCAATGAAGTATTATCGCTAGGCAATACTTTAAAATTTTCACATTATTTTGTTAAATAAGGTTGATGTATATAAACTCATGTATTTAAACGTTTGAATCGCAATCGCGCACTAGCATATATTTGAGGAAATAATTCTTTGTTTCAGTTTTTGCCAATCGCAATTAGCCTAAATTGACTCTTTATATTTGTATACTTATTAGTTAAACATAACAGCCATATTATTTTATTTCAACGTAAATTTTGTTGGAGAAAGTATGGAATAAAAGGCAAGTATAGAATGAAAAATGCATAAATTTTCTAATTATAAAAGTAATATTTTTTTAATCCTGATACTATATGCAATATTCTGTCATTTTGTAGGCGGAAAAATGAACCAATTATTTTCTCTTTCGAATTTTGTAAATGATTACACAAATTAAAATTCGTAGATGAATTAAACGATAGTAAATTAATATTCGTACATAAATTAAAAATCGTCAAATCCTTGCTGTAACTCCCAAAATAAAGATCACGAATCACGCGAATAGGACTCTTTAAAAAAAGAGATACTTAAATAAGTGTATGTAAATTATGGTGTTTGTTAAAGAAAAGAAAAAGAAAGAACATCATTTCTAGGACGAACTATCTTTTAAAATTTCGCTATTTCTGAATTTTCTATTTTAGATTATTATTTTGAAATTCTAGCTGAAGCCAGTTATTACAGATTTTTTAAAAAAAAATATATCTCAAAATAGAAAAATCACGATTATTTATTTCCTCTCTGATGCAAAAGAAAGACAACTTTGAAAAAAAAAACTTTTTTCCAGAAATTATGCAGAAAGGAAAACCAAAATCTTTTCCTTCCCAAAAGAAAAATCTTTCTGCAAAAATTCTGTAACGTTCTGCGACAATGTCGTCGTGTCGCCGCAATTCTGCCACGGGAATTAATTGAAGTTTCGTTTGAATAGTTTATTATGCAAATTATCTCACTCTGAACTTTAAAAATACCCTCATGAAATTATCTTACTTTTAAAAGGACAGCATATTTATTATTTTGATAACTTCTTTTAAAAATTATCTTATTATTATCCATTGTCAAGAAAGTAATAGTAGATAACAAGGTACAAGATAATTTTTTCTCCTTAGTCGTCAACAGAGGAAGATAAAGCTATACCTGATCATTGTTAATTTTTAAATCTTGAGTGTCACTTGAGTTTGTTATTGTTTGCGCTTATCTTTTGAGACTCGGGATTGCAACTGAAATTAGAATTTCAAAGGAAATGCAAAAAGCTTTACGGGGCACGTAGCGTTTTTAAAAAGTCCTTGAAGGTGCTATTTTCATTAGGTATTTTTAAGTAGTGCTTAACTTTCCCTTTTTCAAAATAAGGTATTTTTCTTTTCTTTTCCATGTTGATTTCCGACACGAATTATGCAAAAAGACATCGTAAAAACAGTTTCAAATTTCGGTTTTATTCATACGAAACTGAAAAATGAACTTGGAGTACAGAGGACTTCAGAACTATTTTTTAGTACTCACTTTCTTTAGGAAAAAGAGGAGTTAAAGTTAAAATGGGAGTAAATTAAAACTGAATTTACGTATAAAGAATAAGATGATTAAGTGTTTTTATAAAATAATTGTTTGTGTATTTTTATTTTCTATAATTAACCCCTTCCTTCTCGCTCCCGTGATATTGACGGGCTGGAGTATTCAGTAGTAATGCGCCTATAAGAATAAAACTAATTCATTTCTTTTGCTCGGAAAACATTTTATTTCTCATTTTACACACCATAAAGCCGTACCAGGATATTTTTAAGGTAATTGTAGTTTTATTTTAAACTAGATACTAGCACTAATCAAATACGTGTATTTGACAAAATACACTTTTATGACCGTTTTCTTGAAAATTAACCGATTGTTAAGGGGTTAAACAAATTTAGGGGTTAGATAAATTGCAATTTGAAACATTTTTATTTATAATTATTTAATATTTTCTTGACCCAAATTTGGGTTTTCAACAGTAATTTTACATATATGTTAATTTAAAATTCCTTCTTATTTATAATAGCTAATAATAATCCTTAGGACAAAATGTTGAGGTTTTGACAATTTTCAAAAACTATGTCAAATGGTTTTTTTTTATTTTTTTGACATGACGGTTAAAACCGGATAAAATCGTCAATTGTCAAAATTTGCCAAACCTACCTGATTATGATATTTTTTAAAAGTGCTTAAATATATTTTTTGAGTGCTTGAAAAGTGCTTAAAAGGCGCATATGTTTTGTTGAAAAATTAGGCTATGCACCGTGCTTTAATAAATGTATAACCAGGGTTGGCAAGGTTTAGGACAGAATGCCACGGTTTAAACCCTGGTTTAAACCGCCCTGTCCAAAACCCCTTTGTCCAATACTGTCCAAAACCCTTTTACTCAAATTATGTCACAATTTTATCTGAACAATATTTAAAAGGTAAAATAAACATAGAACTAATAACATATTGATAATTAAATATACTAGAGAATATTTGTTTTTAAAAGTATAATGTTTTATTAATATTGTTTGACTATTCAATTTAAACAAAGNCTGGAGTGTACAGTTGTAATGCGCCAATAAGAATAAAACTGATTAATTTCTTTTGCCCGGAAAAAATTTTATTTCTCATTTTACTCACCATATAGCCGTACCAGGTAATTCTAAATAGTTAGTTTATTTTAAACTAGATACTTGCACTAATCAAATACGTGTATTTCACAAAATGACACTTTCATGACCGTTTTCTTGAAAATTAACCGATCGTTAAGGGGTTAAACAAATTTAGGGATTAGATAAATTGCAATTTGAAGCATTTTTATTTATAATTATTTAATATTTTCTTGACCCAAATTTTATGTTTTTAACAGTAATTTTCAGAACAAAGAGTTTTATGTTAAAATAATTCAAAAACGTAATTGATAAAACACTTGTTATTTTACATATATGTTAATTTAAAATTCCTTCTTATTTATAATAGCTAATAATTATCCTTAGGACAAAATTTTGGGGTTTTGACAATTTTCAAAAACTATGTCAAATTTTTTTTGACATGACGGTTAAAACCGGATAAAATCGTCAATTGTCAAAATTTGCCAAACCTACCTGATTATGATATTTTTTAAAAGTGCTTAAATATATTTGAGTGCTTGAAAAGTGCTTAAAAGGCGCATATATTTTGTTGAAAAATTAGGCTATGCACCGTGCTTTAGTAAATGTATAACTAATTATGGCTCTGAATTGCTGTAGGCACTTAACTTAAAAATATTTGATATGAGAAACCGTTCAAAGGGTGATTTGCTCATTCTTGCAAGTAAATGTTGTGGTATGTACTGCTGCTATGTTTATACAAGACGTTGAATTTCTCTTATTTTTGATTTTTTTTTCTCAAAATGTATAATAAGTGTAACAATGAAATACATAAAAAAACAAAATTCGGAGAAAAAGTTATATTTGGGGAACGAAAAATTTTCCCGAAGGAGTTTAAAAATGTTATAAATTTTCCCCCCTTCCTTTTTCGTTATCTTTGGATAAATGCACTTACTCTAGTGGTCTCTTTTCCTTTTTTTAAAATTCCTTTTCATCTTTCTTTGCATCAGACTTTGCTCCGTACACCGTTTACTTTTATTACCCTAAGTTGCTTCTTTTGAATCTACCGCACGCAGCATTGTTTCACATGCCTCTTTGTATCCTTAATGCCGAATCAATCTACTTTATTTCGCTAATGTATGTGTTAATGCGGAATGAACAAAGAGTTAATTGCTTATTTAAATTTAATAAAGAAGACTTTTGAAGTAGGTTGCTAAAGTAAAAAATGATTTAAGCTTCTTTTCAAATCCTACTATTAGTTCACACTCTCCCTATATCTTGTTCAAATTTTCAATAATTAATAAAATACTTTTTATTCATCGATTCAAGTTCAAATACATTTTTTTAAACTTCTAGTGGATGATGTTAATACAGTTTTTTCAAATATTAATTGATTCATTAAATTTAATTCATTAATTTTAGTTTTATGTGGAAGAAAAAATTGTAACTATTTAGTAAAAAGTAACTAAAAGAAATCTTTGTTGACCTAAGTAGGAATTGACTTTTATATTACTTGTTTTTTAACTGAAATTTTTTTTTATTTTACAATTTATTTTATTTAACATGAAATTCAGATCTTGAATCAGTTAATTCAGGAGAAAAAAAAAGTTGAAGCTTTTATTTTGCTATTGCTACATATGCCGATATTTTGCTACATATGCCGATCCATGAACTACAGTTTGTCTAAAGTAAGAACTCCTCTAGCAGTTCGTCGGGACTCGTGGCGGTAACTATGGAGGAGTAATTACTTACTTTATGTCGATGAATTTTCGATGAATTAGTTTATGTCGATGAAAAAGTCTCCTGACTACTGACCACTTTCTCTGGAAACAAAGGAAAACCTGAAATTCTCTTGGAATTTAAAAATACCATAAGAAAACCTGTAATTTTTTGCGAAAATTTCTGGAGCACTAGCAATTACAGGGTTTGTTTCGTATAGTCGTGCTGATATCCCTGATTTTCCATGCTGATTAAAAAATATTTTGTCCTTACACGTCCATGATATTCCTGATTTTTCTTGTACGTTCAGAGCGTCTTATTTTCGAAGAATGCAAATGCGGAGTATTAATATAATCAGTTTCAAGAATAGAAAGATTTGGATTTTCAATCTTTAATTTTTTTTATATCTAATTGTAGTAAAATTCCTTGATTCAAATTTAAGGTACCTTTCTCTGAAGGCGCTATGAGAGGAATAAGATGCGTATAGTTTGTCTAAAGTAAGAACTCCCCTAGCCATTCGTCTGAGCCCGTGGCGGTATCTATGGTAACGAGCTATTTCAAGTACGGGCTATTATTTATGCCAGGTTTTGGCTCGAGTCGGCGTGAGAAAGGGAATAATCTTCGGTCTTTTGTGCTAGCCCTAGAGTGAAGAGAAGTTAACCTCCGTGAAATGCGCTATTCTTGTTTCCATAGCAGCAGACGGCCTAAAATTTGTGGCGGGGGGAGTTGTAATCGTGGACAAACTATACGTACCAAGTTGTTTTCTTCTTTTGTTATTAAATAATTGTTATGTTACACCTGATTTCGCCAATGATTAATTATACTGATTATTAAACTACTGATTATTGAATTAGACACAGATCTCAGGGGTCTGTTTAGAAGATATTTGGGTCCGTTAACGGACCCTTCACAAAATATCTTTTCATAAAAACGGACCCTTCACAAAATATTTTAACTTAAAAACGGACCTTTCACAAAATGATTTTTCTTTTAATCGGACCTTTCACAAATTTTTTTATCTTCATAATTATTTTGTTAATCGAATAAATCCTTCCCAGGGCAGAAAACAAGAAAGATGGATTATAAACGTTGTCTTCGGCAGAGGATTCTTCCATTATTCGTCCGGAATTTGAATATTATGCGTTCAGCAGTATAGGTTAAATACCAAATATTTGTATGTTGCACCTCTAATTTAAAAGCAGCAATTGCTGTTTATTTTTGAAAATTTATTTACAATTTAAAAACTCATTGAAAAAGTTTTTTTTTTGCAATAACGGACCCTATTTGCACAAATTCATAAAAGCGGACCCTGGTTGAAAGAATGTGAGTAATTTTTTCACAATTTCGTGAAAAACGGACCTTTCACAAAATGTCTGGACAGACCCCTGGATCTAGTACTGTCCATAAGTTCTATACATAGTTCAGACCTTATAGCCTTACCCGCACGTTCCAAACTATTCGGAAATTTTATTAAAAAGAAACCCCGTTAACATATTTACAGTATCAATTTTTTATGGTGAATAATTCACGAGTTATACATTTTGAAGTGATCAATTCCAATTAACAATATAGTGATCATGTCATAGAATTTTTAAATGACCAATTGAGCCATTTAATTACTCAATCCACTCAATTATTTTAGTATAAAAATGTTAAGTGAAATCTTGAACTCGAGGATTTTAAATTGAATATTGATATAGAACCCTGATAGCTCAGGGGATGGAGCGTTCGCCTTCCAATGAGGTTAACCGGATTCAAATCCCGGCGATGGCTGTTCGATACGAATTCCGCATCCGGCTTGCACCAACCACAGTGCTGACGTGAAATATCCTCAGTGGGAGACGGATCGTTGGTAAGAGTCCCCTTGCCGTCAGGCTAACCGTGGTTCGAGGTTTTCGTGGTTCTCCTCTCCATGTAACGCAAATGCGGGTTAGTCCCATTAAGGCGAATTCCTACCAATACTTGATCCAGGAGTTCCCTTGCCTTCTGAATTGGACTATACATTTACAAGTCAAAATCTTTCGGCAATTAATAAATAAATAATTAAACAAAAAAATGAGTATTAAAAATTATTTTTTCATAAAGTTATCTTTCAATAAATAAATTTTATAATTGTGGGATAACANTGGCGGTAACTATGGTAACGAGCTATTTCAAGTACGGGCTATTATTTAGATCAGGTTTTGGCTCGAGTCGGAGAGAGAAAGGGAATAATCTTCGGTCTTTTGTGCTAGCCCTAGAGTGAAGAGAAGTTAACCTCCGTGAAATGCGCTATTCTTGTTTCCATAGCAGTTTCCATTCTTGTTTCCATCTTGTTTCTAACCGTGGTTCGAGGTTTTCGTGGTCCTCCTCTCCATGTAACGCAAATGCGGGTTAGTCCCATTAAGGCAAATTTCCTCCAATACTTTATCCAGGAGTTCCCTTGCCTTCTGAATTGGACTCTACATTTACAAGTCAAAAATTTTCGGCAATTAATAAATAAATAATGAAACTAAAAAAATGAATATTAAAAATTATTTTTTCATAAAGTTATCTTTCGATAAATAAATTTTATAATTGTCGGCAAACAGATTTCAATTTGCTTAAAAAGTTCTCGATATGGTGAAATAATTAAAATGAACATTAAGGGGTCAAAACTTTCATATTTTTCAGATTGCGGCTACCCCCTATATTTTGAGGATATGAAAACTGGATCTATGCTTTGTTTATTTAGATAAAGTACGTTTTTGTGTCGGATTTGTGACTTAAAATATTGTCTGCACTAACTAATTAGCATATTTGAGGTCACCCCTACAAACCATTACGATAGCTGTACATTCCCATACCATTTCTTTTAAGGTTAATAAACTTAAATCTATCTTAAAAAATCTGTGGGTGACTTTATTGAAAGTAATTACTGTAAAAGTAATTATTGGAAGCAAGTAAAAAGAAAATTAGATTTGGACATAATGTAATAATTTGCTTTTTAAAATCATATTTAGTTTAGTTTTAAAAAAAAAATGAAATAGTTTTCCATCTATGTGACTCAGTGCGTTTTGCAATTGAGTACTTGCACTTCAAAAAAATCTCCCATAACCATTTCTCACTTTCCATGTTCAGGGGATATAGCCGTTTTCCTTTCAATGCGATGACCTAG
>NC_092204.1:4293445-4299311 GCF_043381705.1 Parasteatoda tepidariorum
GTAACTATTTTCGGCCTGAGGCGACTATAGCAACTTTTTTGTCTGAAAAAGCTAAAGAAGTATCTATTTTCAGGAATAGGAGACTATTCGGAGACTTTTCTGTACTCCTAGCGATGTTTTTTTTTTTTAAGCATAAATTGGGTTGAAAACCTGCGGTCTGCGGAAATTCTAAACGCAACAAATTTTTTTTTTCGAGAAAAAAAAAAAAAAAAAAAAAAAGCAAAATATATTGAAAATTTTGAATCGCAAATTTGAGTCATCACTTTTAAATGTTCTCAATTTGCTCAATTTCCATGGTAAGTCTATTTTGTTTCTGGATTGCCTTTTGAACGGTTATTGCTACGAAATTTAGCATGGTTTTAAAAAACCTAATTTTTAATAATCACGATGCGTGAATTTCGAATTTGAGTATAATCACTTTTCACAATGTATACATATATATATGTGTTAAATCAATTATTGATAAAAGGGAAAATTTTGTTGAAATTAGTGTGTTTTTTTTAATGAAAAAGTATTTTTTGTATGAATTCTAGTCATTAATAGAAGTTATTTTTCTGCAAATATACTATATTGTTTTGATGTAAAAATTAAGTGCTTGAACACTAACTTTTATACAAAAATTATCATATTTGCTAACCACTTATCTAAATGGATCATGGTATATGACAATTAGGTCATTTAATAAAATTTTAGACATATTATTGAAAACTTTTTTGTTCTTATTTAGGCAACTATTTTCATAGTTTTCGGCAACTATTTTCATGATTTAGGTTACTAAAAGCAACTGTTTAGTTTTTCTGTGGCAACCCTGTATGAGAATCAAATTGTGGAAGTAGCTTGTATTCTTATAAAAATGAAATATATGAGATGCAAAAAAAAAAAAAAGAAAAGAAAAACGGGCAATGGAACATAAATACATGTCGTGACCTTGACTGTCTTAATATTTCACTACTACCGTATTGGTGAACAAAGGGACAATGGAGATATTCCTTTCTTTCTTTTCAGATCAAATCAAAACTTTTTTTTCCCCTCATCCTCTTTATTCGGAGAAAGTTTTCTCTGAAAAATATGTTTGTTAATAATATTTCTCAATGTTAATAATAATAATTTCTATAGCCCAATAGATGGCGCTAGGCGCAGTAATGTAAAATGTTGTTATTAGGCATTGTATCATGATCATCTTCCTTGTTTTTGTTATTAAACATATTATGTTAAAGGCGTTTGTAATGATTTAAAACAGCGAGGTCATCGTATTTAATATTAGCACCCAATGTTTTCCCACTCATTCCCATGGGCAGAATCGCAGCAACACGGCGACATTGTCGCAGAACGTTACACAGTTCTCGCAGAATGATTTTTCTTTTGAAAAGTGAAAATAATTACTTTTCTTCAGAAATTAACACGTAATGTTTGAATGATGCATTTAGGTAATTACTTTTTGACGCACTCAATTTACACCGATAATATCGTGTTTCGATTGTATTTTCGGCAGTTATTGATATTGATTTTCACATGATTTTTAAATATCCCGATCTATAGTCAGGAGTCTGTCCAGACATTTTGTGAAACGTTTTTGTAAAATTGTGAAAAAATGACTCGTAATTTGTGGATATAAAATAAACGTTAAGTAACATTCTTTCAACCAGGGTCCGCTTTCGTGAATTTATGCAAATAGGGTCTGTAATTGCAAAAAAGCTTTTTCAAGGAGTTTTTAAATTGTAAAGACATACAAGATTATGCTCAACATTGTAAAATTATAATTAAATTAAATTTTAAAAAATAAACACCAATTGTAGCTATTAAATTAGCGATGCAACATATAAATATTTGGTATTTAGCCTATACTGCTGAATGCAGAATATTCATTTCGGACGAATAAAGGAGGAAGCGTCTGCCGAAGACAAAACTTAATCGTTTACATCCATCTTTCTTGTTTTCTGCCCTGGGAAGGGTTTATTCGATTAACAAAACAATAATGAAGATAAAAAAATTTGTGAAGGGTCCGTTTTTAAGTTAAAATATTTTGTGAAGGGTCCGTTAACGGACCCAAATTTCTTCTAAACAGACCCCTGATAGTGCGATATTAAAAAAAAAAAACAAGTAGTTTGTAAGTAGTAGTTAATATCTCCTCATATTTTACCAAGCCGATTTTTTTTTAAATTCAAAATCTTTTTGAATATTTCTAAAAATTAAGTTCTCCAGTTACGTTTCTCTTCAAAAAGTAACGAAGTAGTGACTACATTTCGAAAGTAATTTGTAGTCGCTACGCTTAAAAAAAAAGTAGTTGTGACTAACTACAATTTTAATAAAGTAGTTGTAGTTAACTACAAAGAAAATGTAGTTTTTCTGGCCACTGGTCATTTATCTTCAGAAACTGAGAAAATTCAGGGAATTTTGCTTTTCATAATCGTCATTTAAAACACGATAACCACTCTTAAGCACAATCTATGGTATATTTAAGGAGTTGTATTTAAGCGTTATTATGGGATATTTCAGCTATATTAAACTAGTTCATTTAATACAGAATTATTATTTTTAAATATGTTCAGCTGTTTCTTTTTACTCTTCAGTTTTTTCAACAAGTATAACTAATACAGCTCATATAAGAGTAAAGTGATTGCATTTTTCCTCTTAATGTATTGTGTACGTTGCTGTGAATGTGATTAATTCTGTGATTATTTATAATAACCCGTAATTATGTATTATCATTACTAAAGATGGTAAATATGATAAATTCTTGAAAATTTATCAAATTAACCGGTTTGTTTGCCTAAGTCCAGACTCGTAATGGTAATGTCCCTTAACTTTACGAAAATTATTTCAGTTTGTGCAACTGCTTGACTTGTGAAGAAAATGTATTTGAATTAAATGTAAGATAATTAGTGAGGAAAAATTTATTTTACTTGACGATGTTCCAGATCTAGCAATCTTCGAGAATACGCTAGAAAGACATCTCTTTCTGGAGGTCAGGGCGATGTGTTTGTAAGGGACAACGCGAGCCTGATAAGTGCAAATATAAATATCTGGCAAACTTTGTTAATCTAAGTGTCACAACAATCTAATATTCTTAAATAAGTGAACTTAAAATATTTAGCAATTTGTAGTAATAGCATTTAAAGTTATTTGAAAAAATGATTTTTTCTCTCTCTCTAGAATATAGGCTTAGTTTGTTCTTTTATATGTAACAGCAGTTTTTTTTTTATGTGCAACTATTTCTTACAAATTCGTGTAAATAGTATTTCTTTCCTTTCACAATACCTGTGAGTCTTTTATTCAAATTTCGTTCAGGCTAAATAAATGTATGTGACTTAAAATAACCATTTATTGACTTTTTAATTGTAAAATATAAAATATTGTAATTCGTGGTCTCTTACGCCATAATGTCCAACGAAAAAATATCTTTCTGAGTAATAACTACTAAAATAACTGCACTCTATTTTACTGGACCAATCAGTCTTGATATTTATCACATTTGTTCCGAAGTGGACTAATCGTTAAGACACGGTTCCCAGCAGATCACCAAAGTAAAGCGGTCAGTGTGCGGGTGGGTGAACGCTTGGATTAGTCTGCGTAGGGACCGAGAGTGTACGGTATGGGTCCTCATTAAACTGTTCTACCGCTAAGTGCTCAACTTCGCTTGCAGGTCGTCGGGCTACCGAAGCGGGGGTGCCATCCTCTCTACGGAGGATCAAAATTGTGATGGCATGTCTTCGAATCATCCTCAGGGATATTTCCCAGACCGTCGCCAATAGACCATTGTTGCAAAACGCAGTGCGTTGTGCAACCCTAGTGCGACGTCAATGAACAACAACAACAACTACAATTTATCACATTTACCGTAAAGATTTGTGAATTATGCGAAGAAACCGGTTAATTTGATAAATATCAGAGATGATTGTGCTCCGGAAAAATTCCGGATTCAAAAGTTTCAAGAAATTATTGATCACATTTATGCTTTTAAATTCTTGTATATTTTATTTAAAAACAGTAGAACTAGAATTTATACTTGGTATCTCTTTCATTTGTAGATATTTTTTTCTGGTAGAATAATAAATGTGATTAGAGATAAAAGTAAACTTATAAATAATTATTCATTTAAAGTATGCTGCTTGTAATTTATTTATAATTTTATGTTTTGAAAATTTCAATGATTTAAATTTATAAAGACATTAATTTTTTGAAATGCGTCATTAATGATTTTACTCAAAAAATTTTCAGGATTTTTGAGTTGGTCTCACAATTACCCCTGTAAATATTCAAAAATTTATATTTACTAAATCTAGTGGTGATTATATATAATCACCAGCTTATTACTTTCTCCGTAACCTATATAATATATACAGGGAAAACACGAGGAATTTTTTTCTCCAGATTNGACCGTCGCCAATAGACCATTGTTACAAAACGCAGTGCGTTGTGCAGCCCTAGTGCGACGTCAATGAACAACAACTACAATTTATCACATTTACCGTAACGATTTGGGAATTATGCGAAGAAACCGGTTAATTTGATAAATATCAGAGATGATTGTGCTCCGGAAAAATTCCGGATTTTTCGCTAATCACGATCCGGAAGTTTGCGGCTATCCAAGGTCCAAAAGTTTCAAGAAATTATTGATCTCATTTATGTTTTAAAATTCTTGTATATTTTATTTAAAAATAGTAGAACTAGAATTTATACTTGGCATCTCTTTCATTTGTAAATATTTTTTTCTGGTAGAATAATAAATGTGATTAGAGATAAAAGTAAACTTATAAATAATTATTCATTTAAAGTATGCTGCTGTAATTTATTTAGAATTTTATGTTTTGAAAATGTCAATGATTTAAATTTATAAAGACATAAATTTTTTGAAATGCGTCATTAATGATTTTACTCAAAAAAATTTCAGGATTTTTGAGTTGGTCTCACAATTACCCCTGTAAATATTCAAAAATTTATATTTGCTAAATCTAGTGGTGATTATATATAATCACCAGCTTATTACTTTCTCCGTAACCTATATAATATGTACAGGGAAAATACGAGGAATTTTTTTCTCCAGATTTGAGTAAGAATCCTGTATTTGAATCCTTAAAAAAATTTATTATTCCATCCATACCGATAAGCAATATTGCTTTTAAAATGTGACTTTTTAATCGCCGGCGGAATCGGAGGAAGTCGTTCTACGAATAGTTTACAAAGCAATAAAAGATTAAAATCACAAATTAAGTTGTAAAACACAGTTTCCTGTGTAAATTGAACAGCTAACTTCCTCCATAGCCACAAACGTTTCCTAATTGCCAGCGCACACTACCGTTATCCCATTCTTTGTAATCCTGCACTGAATGGGCCCTGGTATGCAGCTAATGTCATCCTTTGCCGTTAAAAACCTCCCATTTTATGTCATTCATTGTTTCTTCAGTGCAAACCATTCAAACGACTTCCTTCTAAGTCATCGACCCATATAGTATCTCAATTATTAAGTCTCTTTCCCTTCTGTTTTATCCCAGTGTGTGTGTGTGTTGTTCTTCGGGAAAGAAATGGGTCGTTGAACCCTTTCACTTTGCTTTTTAATGTGTTTTAAAAGAAGCATGCATGGAATGTTTCCGCTTTAATATATGTATACACACACCAATATTTGGGTTTCGCGTTATATCGGCTGAGGATATAGATTCCAAGTGGTGGTGGTACCGTTGTTCAAATAAACTTCCTGAATATCTCATTTGAAAGGATTTGTTTTTGCGAACTGCGGAAGAGACTGTCAACTGTGTTTGTCATTCACATTGTTTGCTCTTCTTTTTTCTTTTTCTTTTCGTCTATGCTTGTAGCATAATTTTTACTTTTGTAAGCAGACGCTCCAAGCGAGACCTGGTAGAATATATAT
>NC_092204.1:4300216-4312163 GCF_043381705.1 Parasteatoda tepidariorum
AAAAAAAAAAAAAAAAAAAAAAAAAAAAAAAAAAAAAAAAAAAAAAAAAAAAAAAAAAAATCAATCAATCAATTTCTTCTATTAGTTTAAACTCTCCCTATATCTTGTTCAAATTTTCAATTATTAATAAAATACTTTTTAATCAAGTTCAAATACATTTTTTTATAACTTGTGGTAGAATGACCCTTGATGTTAATACAGTTTTTTCAAATATTTATTTATCAATTAAATTTAATCAATCAATAATTTTTTTTGAAAGATAGATCTTTCTTCTTCTCTACTTATACATTTTTACGAAAATTGATTCGATATTTTAATTGGAGATTTTTAACAGAATCTGTATTTTCATCCCATCACCCCCGTGCACCAACACTGATTGAACAACTAACCCAATTTTTGAGTTTACGAGTACCAATGTTCAACTCCGTAATCTTGTAATTTTGAACCCAATCCAGAAGACAAGCTAACTCCTGGATTGAGTATTGGGAGAAATTTTGAATTCGTGGAGGATTTTTTGATGGAACAAACCCGCATTTGCGTGACATGGAGGACCACGAGAACCTTCCACGGTCAGCCTGACGGCAAGGAGAGTCTAACCCATGATCTGTCTACCACTGAGGATATCTCACGTCAGGACTGTGGTCGGTGCAAGCCGGATGCGGACGAACCCGGTTCGCCTCATTGGAAGGCGAACGCTCTATCCCCTGAGCCTTTAGGATTCACATTCTATTGCTTGCATTATCTGTATTCTTGAGATCTGCCGAAGTTGGAAAATGATGAGATTAGCCAACTTATCTATAAGAATTGGTAAAAAATGGCCGCCCTCTATTTAGGTTAAATAAATAAGGAAACTTTGTAGTTAATTAAGGGGAAATTCTTCTAGTTGTCTGACTCATAAAAGAAAAAATAAGAATTTTTGTATTCGGTGTTCCGCATCCATTCGTAGATCCCGATATTCTTATTCTTTTTAGAGCATCCACCTTCCAATGAACTGGGTTCGAATACCAGCGATGGGTGGTTAATACGAATTTTTCATCTGGCTTGCACCGACCACAGTGTTGACGTAAAATATTCTCAGTGGTAGACAGATCATGAGCTAACCGTGAGTGGTTCTCATGGTCTTCCTCTCCGTGTTACGCAAATGCGGGTTTGTTCCATCAAAAAATCCTCCACGAGGGCAAAATTTCTCCCAATACTCGATCCAGGAGTTACCTTGTCTTCTGGATGGGGTTCAAAATGACAAGGCTACGGCGTTGAGCATAAGTAGTCGTAAACCCAAAAAACTGAGTCGGCTGTTCAACGACGGTTATTAAATAAAATATATCATGAAAATATAATTATAATAAAGTATAATTATAATAAAATATAACACATAAAATATACAAATAGAAATCATTCATTAAAATTTTTTTCACTTTCACTGTGGCGCATGCTCTGTGCGTGGTTTGTTCCCTGCAGGTTCTAGAAGGATAAAATACCAGAATTTCAATTTCTTATTGAAATGTTTACTTGAACCTTTCACGCTGCGTGTCAAACTCGTGAGAATAAAGATTTCGTCCAAATTAAGAAAAACTTTCACATTAAAGCTGTTTTGATATTAAAAAGATTGACTATGATTGATATTAAAGAGAGCTAGAGTTTAATTATCGAACATATTCCTCTGCATTTTTATTTATTTATAATATTAAAATAAATTTTTTTTTTTGAGTTTAGGCGGAAATAATATCAAGGTTGAATAGATATTGATAGTTATTAAAATTATTTATTTAATTCACTTTCTGAACATTGAATTATCGACATGCTTGAAATTAATTATAGTGTGTTATAATATATTTCACAGACTTTTTGTAGACGAAGTGAAATATGAATGTAATACGTTTATTTTATTTTTTTAAAATTTTCTTTTTCCTTTAAAAGAAATTTTCAAATATTTATTTATTAATTAAATTTAATCAATCAATAATTCTTTTTTGAAAGATAGATTTTTCTTCTTCTCTTTTCATTCATCTTTTTCATTTCCCATGTTTTCTCAATATTCAAACTTATTTTATGAGTTCTTTATACTTGCAGCTTATGCGCTGTTACAATAAAACTTATTAATTTTCTTCGTTTTTCTCGCATTTTTTATTTTACAAATTGTTATTATTTATTTATTTTGAATGATCGAAATTTTTATTAATTCACATAGATTTTTTTTACTACATGAACCTCCTTCGATATTAATAAGAAATGGGAAAGAATTTGTTATATATACATGTTTTTGATGATTCTAATTTTCCCAAGAGAAATTATTTTCTGGCTTTCAAAATTTAGTAAATGGATTCATTTTTGAACTATGAAAATTACGGATCTGTTTTCTCTGCCAACCGTAATTTTAACAAAATAATTTATTTTTTACGCAATTGAAAATTTTGGAAAAAGTTTTATTTCTAATTATCGGTATTATTATTAATTTCTGACCTAAAATTATTTTGTATAGATTTCATTTCTATGTGTGGTAAATTTCCAAAATTTAAAAGAAATACAGTCAAATCCCTCTATAGTGAACATGGTATAGAGTGAACTCCGGATATAGTGAACTAAATGTTCGTTGCTATACACATATAATATTATTTTTTGTGGAGATAGTGAACCGAAAGAAAAGAGTAAGTTGGATATTATGAACTTAATTCTGTCTTCGACTCATTTTTTTTTCTCTTTATTTTTTGGTAACTTTGAAAGTTCTATATAAAATACGTATAGGGGAGAGTGGGGTCAATTGTAACAGGGTACGATTGTAACAGAGCAAAAATTTCGAATCTCGGGTTCTAAATTTGGTTCCTAGGTGGCGCACAAGGTGTATTTAATAAATCTACATGTACACCCCTGATGGCAACCATTTTTTTGTACTTTTGAAAGAGTTACATCACAAAAGATATTTTCACGCCACGCAAGTACTTTTTTTGGTATTAGAATATTATATTGTAACAAAGTAATTTTGTTTAAACAAATAAAAATTAGTAACCGAATATGTAAGTGGACACCTTAATTAACATTTCAATAAAAAAAAAATTAGTTTTGCTAATTAACTAGCATTGTTTTTAACAAATGAAGCTGAAATGGCGTCTTGGGGACAATTGTAACAATAAGTAAAGGGACGATTGTAACAGCTGAAAATAAATAATCTTATGTTTACAAACCATTACTTAACTCTTTAAGAACCACCAATAGTTTCCTATATCATTTATATTATGTTGCGTGTGCATTATTTTATTTGTCACCTTTCACAGCATAAATTAAAATTTTTAACCCCTTAAAGTTAAAAGTTTAACCCTTTAGGTCTCTGTTCATTATTATTTTTACTCCTAAAATATCACTACTATTTTGATCAATAAAAAAATATATCACAACTATGATAATATGTATAATTAATTATGTTTTAGTTGAATTTTTGAACTGTTACAATTGCCCCGTAAGTGGTGACAGTTGTAACAAGTGCACGACTGTCAAAAATTGTTAATAACTAATATATTAACATTTAAAATAAGGTATTTGTTTTTTTTTTCTAGTAGAGGATAGTCTACTTTACTCGTTTGTCAATTAATACTAATAATATATTAGATTTTTTGTTAGTTAAAAGTAGTTAAGTAAAAATGTTACAATTGACCCCACTTCCCCCTACCGATTTTTAAAACCATCTATTGAGGAGTATGTAGCCATAAGTATTTTTTCTTGTTTGCTTCTTCTACCTCAGTTTCCCATCCCTTTTTGTATGCAAGACGAAGAGTAATGAAATATAAGAGTTTATGATACTACATATTGTTTTTTTAATAATTTTCTATTTCTTTTTATGGGTCATTTATTTAAATAATATGTAATAAGAGGGAGCAGTTCGGAAAAATGAGTTAAAATTGTTTGCAGTACGGATATAATGAACTCCCGGTTATAGCGAACCGAAATTTCGGTCCCTTGAATATTCACTATAGCGGGGTTTGACTGTATTACAATTTAATAATTCTTGCAAAGTACTTTATACATTTTTGTTTAAATAAATAATTACGTGGCTAAATTTTAATTAGATAACTTTCTGTAGGGAAAAATAATGAATATTCTCTTCATATTATAAACTGCGCAGGCTCAGTTAGAAAAGAAACAAATCGAACGACGCATCGTAAAATTTCTGAACTTGTCGGGTTGTTGAGTTGAAATAAAAGAGGGAGGGAGGGGGGTAGAGAAGATGCGGCGGCAATGACCTACATCGGAAAGAATCATTGAGTGTTAGGTAACACCTGTGTTGTGCAATTAAAATGGTTTAAAAAGTTTGCCATCTTCTGGAAAACAGGTTGAATTATTTTCCCCGTGACGATTCATATTTGACATTTTCTTCATTTTTTGTTTTAAAATCCTTATTCATTAATGTTATTAATGAATTTATTTTTATGGAATTAAAAAAAAAAGATATCATGAAGGCCGTTCTTCCATAGGTTACCTAGCTTCCTCTTAATTATTTATTTATTTTAAAAGTAATTCTCTTACTAATTTATCAGTTTCGACTTCTTGTTTCGAAACTCGTAGAATCTTGCATAGGACCAAACGACGCATTTGCATGATTGTGTAACTCAAATTCGTTCTCAATCCAATGATCAAAATGCACTCTCCCGACATATCTTATTTTATATTATATTATTTTATAACCGTCGTTGAACAACCGTCTCAATTTTTTGTGTTTTCGACTACTAATGTGCAACTTCGTAGCCTTGTCAATCCAGAAGACAAGGGAACTTTTGGATCAAGTATTTGGACAAATTTGCCTTCTTGGTGGACTTTTTGATGGACCTAACCTGCATTTGCCTTACATGGCGAGGTAAAACCACGAAAACCTCCCACGGTTAGCGTGACCGTTAGAATGGAACTCTAACCCATTTTGCATCTATTACTGAGGATATTTTACGTCAGCACTGTGGTCGTTGCGAGCTAGGTGCGAAATTCGTATCGACCGGCCATCGCTGGGATTCGATCACGGTTCATCTCATTTGAAGGCGAATGCTCTAGCCCCTGAGCCACCACCGATCTCTCCCGATATATCTTATTTTTATTTTATAACCGTCGTTGAACAGCCGACCCAATTTCATGGGTTTACGACTACTAATGTTCAACTCCGTATCTTTGTAATTTTGAATCCAATCCAGAAGACAAGGAAACTCCTGGATCAGTACCCCCAGAGGTATTGATTTGTTATGGGAACATGGAGGACTTTGAGACTCGACAGATTTAACGTGCATCAGTCACCATTTACTACACGGGGAGTCTTCGGCCGGCGAGGATCGAACCCACGACCTCTTGGATATGGGCTCAGCGCCCTACCGACCAGGCTATCCCGGCCCTCTCCCGATATATCGTAAATACGATAAATATCGAAAAATATTGACAAATGATAAATATCGAAAGAAATCTGCTTACGGTAAGTACCAAAGGATATTGACGCACGATAACTATCGATAATATCGCCGACGTTCTTTATTTCTCTCTGAAACAATATTTTTAAAAGAAAATTTCATGACAGATCGTAACTAAGATAAAAATCGAAAAATTTCGATAATATCGTGACACAAGTAATGCAGGGAAAATGCAGGGAATTTTGAATTTTTCTTTCGAAACTGAGAAAATACAGGGAATTTCGTTTCGTGTTTTTGTCTTTTTAATAATGGTAACTAAGCAGAGTATAATCTATGAATATTTAAGGGTGATATTTCAGCTATACTAAAGTAGTATTTGAATTACTATGGCATATTATTTGTTTTAAGTATGTTCAACTGTTCCTTATTTAAATTGATTGAATATATCTGAAAGTTTTGACAGAGATATTTTTTTTTTTACTTCAGACTTAGCTTTTAATGAGTAGAACTTGTTTATTGCCTTTCATCACCCCTATGTCTCCTCGCTGCCTTTGCATGGGCGGAAAATAATTTTTAGGGAAAAACAGTAGGACGATTTTTCTAAATAAAGGGACTTCCTTTTAACCCTACCTACCATCCAATTACTGTTCTACGTAATAAAAATTGATAGACACTTTGATTTTTTGACATTTTTTATAATTTCTCGAAAAATACTTAGTTGATTATTTTGCAACTTTAGACATGGTTAGGCCATACGATTTCTCATACTTATCAGTAAACTTTCAGAGATATGACAGACTGTCTATAAATTACAAACGAAAACAGGAATTCAGTAAATATAGCAATAAACTTGTAACTTGCATCTGGTTTTTATTTGCAAAAATTGCATTAAATTTCGTAAACTTAGCTTTATTTGTAGAGGTATGGGTGTTTTTTTTAAAAAAAATTATTGTTTTTTTATTTTATTGAAAAACTAATTTTAGTGTTCTATGTTTTTGTTATAACTTTTTAAAATATGCAATAAAATAAAACGGAAATTTTTTGAGAAACTTTAAAATCAATAAAATTATCATCATGATAATTCGTTGAAAATTGCACAAGAGAGAAACCTTTAAAGTAATTCTTGCGTACTACCTATGCGTACTGCAAAACATTTATTTCATAATTTTGTGATAAATCGTTTTATTACAAAATGGGAAAAATTTTTTTTCAAATGGTGAAAAAATTTTAGATCTTCCTAAGTAACAAAAACGACTTAGAAAATCTCTAGAAATTTTTAAAATTTTCAAGATATTGATATTGGACTTTCTACATTCGTTACCAAATACGATTCACTACAAATTTTAAAAAAAGAATTCTTGTATTTTTTCCGCGCATGCGCAGTATGGGAAAGTTAATTTAAATGCTCATATTTTGTGCAGTCTTTTACGAATCTTTTTCAACTTTTAAGGTCATAAAAATATTGTAGTTAATTGAAAATTACTCTGAAAATTTTGTTCAATTTTTGAAATATTTTTAAAGTTATAGCAAAAAGCGTTGGACAAGTTTTTTTTAAATAAAAATGTTTTTTATCTTCATTAATATTTTAGCTGCGTTTACGAAATTTTCTACAATTATTGCAATTCGCAATTGAAGTAATTGATACAAATTACAAGCTTATTGCTATAATTTCAGGCATAGGGTATTCAAGAATACTTCTTTTTGTTCGTAATTTGCCGGTCTCTAAAACCTCTGAAAGCTTTTAACTTTATTGATAATTATGAGAAGTATTTATAAGTATTTCTTGAGAAATTTTGAAAAAGAGTTCAAAGCTTAGAATATTTCTTCCATTATTTTAGGGTGGTGTATATTTTCTTTCAGGTTTATTCAGGTTATTTTCTTTCAGGTCTCTGGTTTAACAGGAAACGTTCATTTAGTTCTGTTTACATATAAAAACTAAACACAAAATAAGACGCAAGCCATACTTTTCGAACCCTCTTGGAGAGTTTAACCTACACTCTTAATTTCCTCCCTTTACATTTTATTTATTTACTTTATTTTTTCTTTTGAGGGAAATGTGTATATTTATAACTAAGAGGATATCCATATTTCTAAATGTTAAATTTCATAAATTTTAGATACACAAAAACGTCAAAAGGAAATATAACTTCAAGAATAAAAAATGATTATTTAGTTCTTAGGATTGTTTTTTTCTTTTAATTTCTTAAACTTTCACCCCTAAAAGATTTATACACACTTATGTATTTTATTCTAACCGTGATATATTTTTGTTTTTCGTACCTGACAACTTCGATGCATAATTAGTTTATGTTCCACGTGGCTTCGTGTCTCTATGTAAATATATAGTGAAAGAATTGAAATCTGTATGAAAGAATCTTTGTGTAAAAACAACAACATACAATTTATTACTTAAGAGAATTACGGGCTTGGTTTACTCGAAGTAAGATGGAAAGAACACTTGCTAACGTAAACACTTCTGCATTTTGAAAGATATTCTCCATTTCAGGCTTTACTTTCCACCCTTTGAAATGGAACCGAAAAATCTTACGATATTTTTTATGGTATCTAATATAATCAAGAAAAAAGTTCTTTGTCAGAAACTTGTTATTTTATCTTTATCATGTAAAGTCTTAGAAAATTATTTTGCATTTTGTTAATGTATATAGTGCTCAAAAATACTTTTTGAGTGCTTAAAAAGCTCTTAAAAGATGGTTATTTTTTGTTGAAAGATTTGGCTACGCACCCTGGTATGGTNTAGCACCATAACTCGAATTCAACAATAATTACACAAATTGAAATGATTCAAATTATTTTATTCCACTGTGGTTCAGTAGGTTAAATCTAAACTGAAACTTAAGAAGTGCAGAAAAAAAATAATAAAAAAAATTGTTTGTGCTCAGCTCCATCTGGTATTATAAATCCTCAACAAGTATAGACGTCTTAAAGATATCTATGATAGACGTAATATGGCTAATAAACACAATTATGTTAACAAATACAAACGATTATGTCGGAGCTATAACAAAAAAATACGCTTTATATTTCATTTAATGCAGAAGAATCTAATGAAGATCAGCTTATTTGAAACTCTGAAATGTGACACCCATATATAACTTGGTGAATGATAGATACGTGATACCGAAAACAAAGCAAAAACACAAGCACACAGCTGTTTGGCGATTTGCGAGACGCTCCTTCAACGCCGATAGATATTTTCGCCAACCCCTTTACAATCTACGGTATGTTTTGTCAATACGCCTTCCGTAGACAAACTGTAACTACATTTCGAAAGTACAGTGCACTCCCGATTATCCGGGTTAATCACCGGGACAGGTCGCACGGACAATCCAAAAACTCGGATGATCCGAAAACTCCTTTTATTAAAGAAAAATTCAGTATCAGTACAAAAAATATAAAAATTACTGACATTTGCATGCATAACATCCAACTAGGAACTTTCCTTATTAAAAAATATATAATGCGTCTTCGCCATATATCGATGCACATTATTTACGAACCGCAGTAATGTCACCGTAATCAAATCCTCCCATATAATCTAATAAAGTTTCAACAGAGCAGCAGAATGAGAAATTGTATTTCATTCCTTTACTACATCTTCTGCAACAGTTACTATCATCACTATTTGATTTAACAACATAACGATGTCTTCATCAGTCAAATACTGGAAGCCCAGGCTCACATGCATCACTTTGAAACCCATCTTCTAAATTTTCTTCATCAAGAATAACGAAAACTTAGATTTCTTTTGCTTGTTCGAGAATACTATTATCATATTTTTCTTGAACATCTGAAGAGGATTGTTCATCAAACGGTATCATCTTTCTCCAAGATCGTGATAACGTAGATGATTTTACCTTTGACCATTCTGCTGATGTTCCATACACTGCAATCCAATAACGAATACTTCCAAAAATTTGGTAGTGCTATAGCTTCATGAATCAAATTTTTTTAATATTGAAAATGTTTCTCTTTATATTTTTTTGTGTGACTCCGGAATGAGCACGGATAATCCGCGCACGGATAATCGAGATTGTACTGTAGTTTGTAGTCGCTACATTTGAAAGTAGAGTAGAAAAAAAGTAGTTGTAGTTAACTACAAAGAAAATGTAGTTTTTCCTGCCACTGCAATAGAAAGTTACTTAAAAGAAAGCGTCCTTCCATCCCGATTGTTTCCATCGAACAGAGGGAAGGGGCGTGACAAAGGGTCATCCGATAAAAGGTGTGTTTATAAAAAGAATTTCCGGAAATGGGGGGTGAGAAATTGGATAACCAGCAGCTACACATTTAAAAAAAGAAAAATGGCGACATTTAACAAAAAGTGTATTTTATTTGGGTATTAAATCTCTTCCTGTGAGAAATGGTCATTTTTTTTATGTCCTTGGTGCGTGACACGAGGAGTGAAAGGCAACGAATACCATTATTTGACTAGGTCAGTAGTCGGACACCAAAAATAACAAACAAAACAAGACACATTGAGTGATGAATAAATGTGTTGTTGTTTCACTGGCACGTATTTGCACACAATGCTATATTTTATGTGTAGCTCTTTAACCTTTTGCTGAATAGAAGCATAAAAAAAAATTTTACACACAGATTATTATGCTCGGGTTCCTAATTTTAGTTGAAACTTGAAAAGGTTGAAAAAAAAATCGACATGTTTCGCAGGCCCTTCTCTCATTTAGAACGGGGACTCGCCCGTTTTCCAAAAGAGTGAATCCAAATTAAGCTGCTGTAACATTTCCGTCTTCTCATATTTTGCATGATGCAGGGAATGGGTTCAGTAGACTACTGCTGCTGTCCTTGATCTTAAAACTGATTTTACAATTATATTTTATAGCCAATTCTACTGGATTTTCCAGTAGATGACTGGATTTTGATAGTTTCTACTGGTTTAATTAAAATTCTTCTAGTTTTTGTACATTTTAAAAAATTCCCTAAAATTAATAAAGTTTCTTAAAAAAATCCCTATTGAAATAAAATGTTTGTACAGACCATTGCTTGAATATTTAAATAAGTATTGCTTATACCTAATGAAACGAACCTCATTTATAGAAATCAGTTCAAAATTTATTTTGTTCTGAAATGTTCAGTTTATTTTTATTCAGTACTCTGGTTTAATATGAATTTAAAAATTTTTGAACTGTTTTTGATGAATTAAAATAATTTTTTTTTGATGAATTAATATTCGAAATTATGAGTAAACATAATACATAACATTTCAAGTATGTTTAATGTCAATTATAACTGGAAAATATTGTAATTTTTCTACTTGGATGACTATTAAAATCCCCTACGTGTAAAATATTTAGTACATTATTTATACGATTGTCTTGAAATTTATATTATTTCATAAAATATACTGGATTTTTTCCTATCCAGGTTGACACCCTATCAACAATTTTGGCCCCAGTTGGGCTCAAAATTGGCTCAATATGAGTCCTATATGAACGTGCTCCGAGGGACCAATATTGGGATGTCAAGATTGTTTAATATTGATTCTATGCAGTGTCAATATTGGCTTATATAGGGCTCATATTGGCTGGATAATGATTTTAAAATATCGAGTGAATCTGACACAATTCGATATAGGGCCCGATATCGTAAAAATATCGGTTCTTTGAACCCTTTATTGAGCCAAGATTCTTGAATTTTGGTCCAATGAGGGGGCCCAAGTTATTTTGCTGCTAGGGCAGCTATGTCATAGCTGCCTGGATTTACTAGAAGACTTCTGAATTTTGCCAGTTTCTACTGGTTTAATAAAAATTCTCCTAGTTTTTGTAAATTTTCGAAAATTCCCAAAATTGAGTAAGTTTCCTAAAAAAAATCCCTGTTCAAATAGAATTAAATTGCTTGCTTGAGTATTTAAATAAATATTGCTAATGCATAATGAAGCGAGCCTCTTTGTTAGTAATCAGTTTTAAGCTTTTTTTTTTATCTATAATTTTCCGTTCATTTTTATTCAGAACTCCTTTTTTTAAAAAAAGTATTTTTTTAAAAAAATTAACTTTTTAAAAAAGAAAAATTACTTGTTTATCACAATTAAAAAAGAGTTAACATAATAAAAAAAAAACATTTTTAGTTCATTTGATGTCGATCCTAAACGAAAAATATTGCAGACCATGTTTATATAGTTATTAATAGAGCCCGGATTTTGATGACCTAAAAAATCTCAATTAATGCCCTTAAAAAGTGCAAAAAATGCCCTTACAAACTGCAAAAAATACCCCTAAAAGTGCAAAAAATGCCCTTAAAATGCGAAAATTGCGCTAAAAATGCCTTATGACATGACTTAAATAGAAGTGAAAATATTGAACTAAAACAATGTTTTAACTCTTTAAAATTATTATGAGTCGTTTCAAAAAATATAAAGCAATGCAATACTTGTTCTACGTTCATTAAAGTTTGAAAAATATGTTTTATATCCTAAAATAGCAAAAAAAAGGAAAATATATTGACTCCAAAACATTTTCATTTTGTATAGAAACTTAAATGAATATAACAACTTCCATCTCATAATATTACTAAATATCAGAATTACAGTGGATTATTAA
>NC_092204.1:4312225-4326745 GCF_043381705.1 Parasteatoda tepidariorum
CTTAAACGACACAAAGCAGGTTTTAAATTCATAAATACTAGACATAATTAAAATAGCAATGGATACATTTACTCATAGCTGCCAACTCTACTGGATTTTGTGCCAGTTTCTCCTGGTTTTTGTACATTTTAGCAATCACTGTTCGTTTGTTACATCAAGCATCACTGTCTACGGTCAGTGTGCGGGTGGGTGACCACTTGGATCAGTCTGCGTAGGAACCGAGGGTGTGCGGTATTGGTCCTCGTTAAACTGTTCTACCCTAAAGTGCTCGACTTCGCGTGCAGGTCGTCGGGCTACGGAAGCGGAGGAGCCACCCCCTCTGCAGAGGATCAGAATTGTGATGGCATGTCTTCGGATCATCCTCCGGGATGTTTCCCAGACCGTCGCCAATAGCCCATTGTGCAGCTCTAGTGCGACGTAAATTAACAACAACTACATTTTAGAAAATTCCCTAAAATTGAGTGACTTTCATGAAAAAAAGAATCCCTGTTGAAGTAGAATTTTCGTTAAGATGTTTGTTTGAATGTTTAAATAAGTATTACTAATACATAATGGTGCGAACCTTATTTATAGAAATCAGTTTTTGTTATAAAATGCTCAGTTTATTTTTATTCTGAAACTCTCTTTTTAAATTAATGAAAGAAATATTTTTGCTATCTTTGATGAATTGAATGCCTTTTAATATTCGAAAATATAAGCATAACATTTCAAGTATGTTTAATGTGAAATCTTAACTGGAAAATATTAGCTTTCCTATTTTGATGACCAAAAAAAAGCCCTAAAATTCCGTATGTGTTAAATATTTAGTACATTATGCAACAATTATCATGAAATTTATTATTTTTCGTAAAATCTACTGAATTTTTCCCTATTCATGTTGGCATTTTATATCATTTCCGTCCATTCAATTTTTTTTTCTTTTTAAGAGGACAATGTTAGGATAAAATTTAAAAATGCTTCTGATTTTTAATAGGACGCCATACCGTGGATGAAACTTTTCCTCACAAATTTTCTTCTTTCTTCATTACTAATTAAAAAGAAATAAAAAGTAATTTCATGCAAACCTAGAATGAGTTATGAAGCTTAACATAAACAAACTAACTGTGTAAATCATGAAAAATGAGTAAACATAA
The DNA here is from genome assembly GCF_043381705.1 of Parasteatoda tepidariorum. Taxonomy (NCBI): domain Eukaryota; kingdom Metazoa; phylum Arthropoda; class Arachnida; order Araneae; family Theridiidae; genus Parasteatoda; species Parasteatoda tepidariorum. The sequence continues at coordinate 4,313,359 of NC_092204.1, forward strand.
AATAAATAAATAAATAAAATGGACATTTTTAGTTCATTTGATGTCGATCATAAACGAAAAATATTGCAGACCATTTCTCTAGTTATTAAGAGTGATAACATTTTTGTATTCTGATGACAGTAAAAATCCCTAAAATTCCCCCCTATATGTAAAATATTTAGTGCAACAGTTATCATGAGATTTATATTATTTCGTTAAATCTACTGGATCTTTCCCTATCCATGTTGGCAGCTATGTAGGGGTCTCAGGACAGGGTGCGTAGTGTTTGTAAAAAGTGCTTATTTTTTATTTACGTCTAAATTACAAAAAAAATGCATGATTTTCACAATTTTCTCTGCAATAGTTATCAGAAACTAGTTATTTTATCATGATTATGTAAAGTTTTTGAAAATGTTTTTGAATTTAATTGATTTTATGTTCATAAATTTAGAACTTTAAAGGTTAGAAATTTTTTTATTATTGCACAGATATTAATTATATATATTATTTTTGAACAGTGATTAAAACTATTTTTTGAGTGCTTAAGTACTTAAAAGGTGCTTATTTTTTGTTGAAAAATCTGACTACGCACCCTGTTCAGTGGCTGAAAAAAAAATACTTCAACTTATTAACATGCAAGCATATTATTAAAAGAGAACTTCGCAGTTTCGTAATCCTAAGTCTCATAATTTATTTTCATTTGTATATTATAAAATTTTCTTTTCAGTATTTGAAACTTCATGGCTAAAATATTCTTTATACTTTGTCTGAACTCATTTTTTTTACACTTTAAATTTTAAATTAGTAATGAAGGAAAAAGAGAATTTTTGAAAAGTGGAAAGAATTATATTGCAACTGATTCGATTTCTCTATTCGGCTCTCTATTTAATTACATATCGTTAGTTAACATTCTAACTTATATAGAGAAACTTAGTTCGACTTTAATACCATTTTGCCGATTAAGATTAGCTGGTGTTGGCGTCATAGGTCACGTGTGGGTATAGGGGGTCTTCTTGAAGTGCAAGTACTTAATTAAAACAGACATATCAAAATAAATAAATAAAATCGACTATGTGATATTTTTTTCACCTAAATGAAAATTCAATTTTCGTTAATTTTTATGACCCTAAGTAAGATCAAATGACGGACATAAAATCTAAGAGGACCTAACCTAAATTAGACGTCATTAAGACCTAAATTATGATCCTGAATAATTATGACCTTAATTTGTCACAAACGCTTTTCATCATTTTGTGTCATTTTTTTAAAATTCCTAACATGAAAATAAAAGCTAAATAAGTGGCTTTAACACTAGGATTACCCGAGGAAGTCATTTTGACTGCTTTTTAAATTCAAATTAGAAAAACAATAAGGTTATATAATGACACAATTTCTTAGAATTTTGCGGCTTTTTGTACAACATATAATTTTTTTTCATTGTTAATATTTACTAATAACTTGTTATGTAACTGTAAATAATATTAAAAAAATTATTAAAAATTAAGTTATTCTTTTACTATCCTGTCATTTTGACTGCTTTTGGGCAATATAGGTATATACAGTAGGGAACCGATTATCCGGAACGATCGGGACCTTCGCTATTCCGGATAACTGATTTTTTCGGTTTTCTGAATCGCTACAAAAAGCCGTTTTTTTTATTGTTAAACCGAACTAAAAAAAAAATATTTGGAAATAATCTTAAAAAGAAGAAAAAACGATGAAGTAATTCACTAATGATTATTTCCTAAATCATGGTAAGGTTAGCATCTTTCAAAAAAGAAAGAAAAATCCTAAAATCTTATGAGGGGAAAAATTTTTTTTTAAAAAAATGGCGGAGAATTTATCGAATTTCGTTCCGGTTATTTGGTTTTCCGGTTTTCTGATTTCCGGATAACGGGTTCTGTACTGTACTAAGTTTCAGTCTTCCTAGTGTTAAAGGCAATTTCCCAGAGTGCAGCTCTTGGAGTAAAGTGTTGTTGGAAAGAAAAGGGTATATAATCCGGTAGTTTTCAAAGGCAATGAAAACAAAACCAAAGTTTTCGCCCTAAAAAATTTTTTATTTGATAAGGTATTTTCTGACTTGTTTTATTTATTTAACAAACTTCCAAAGCGAAAGAAGAAAAAGATAAAGATTCGTGGGTGGCCTTCATCATCCTTTGCTCTTGATGACTAGTTGAAATTTAGTATTATCTCGTGAGTTAAGAGACCCCGTGACGATAGATTACTGTTAAAAAAGTAAGGGAGGAAGGAATGATTGTAATTCCTTGTAGTCACGATATGGCCAGCTTATCTCATTTTGAAAAAAGGATTTTTAAAAGACTACTGTTTAACATTTGACTCTTTCTTTGGAATTGTTTCTTTGTGTGGAGGAAAAATGGCGCAATGGGTTATGAAGCTCTTCTTATCCACTGACCGCCTTCTTAACACGTTTCGGTTCTTCAGTTGTCTTCGATGATGTCGTTATTTGTATGCATGTATAATTAGGATCCTATATGCTGCTTCATTCTTCGGGCGTTGTTTTTAAAAAAAATATTTTTTTATATATACAGTCGTACCTTTATTTAACGAAATCTCTAAATCCCGATAATAAATTCGTTATATGGAAAATTCGTTCAATAGAAAAATCACATTTTGAAATTCTTAAACACCATAAAACTGGTTTTACATTCATAAGCACTCGACATAATTAAAATAGCAATGGATACACTTTTATCTTGTAATCTAGTATCTACTATTTATTTTATAAATCTTAACCATGAAAGAAATCTGCATGGAAGGCAAGAATAGAGCAAAACATTATCCAGTGTTACACTATCGTGCTACATACATTTTCAACAACAAGAAAAAGGTAAGTTTACGCATAAAATTATAGCTGCTTTTATCACAAAAGTAATTTTAAACATACATTACCACATGCGTTCTTATGTTTAGTTGCTATTGATAAAATCCGTTAATTTTGTCTGAGTTTTTGGTTTGAAATGCAAACAAAAAGGAATTTTAACTGCTTTCTCTAAAAGTTAAGTGGCTTCCAAAATCAATTTCTCCCATAAAATGCGTAAACAAGTTTGAAATGTTCTGAAATATTTTGTGAAATAGGAAAAGTGGGATCTCAAAGAAAAGTTCGTTAAATAGAAAATTCACTTCGCTATTTGGAAGTTATTTTGCGAAGTAATTTCCAAAATGTTCTTTGTTCCTCGAAAAAAAAAGAAGCAAAATAGAGAAATTCGCGAAAAGCGTTGAACAGCCGATCCAATTTTTTTGAATTTACGACTACTGATGTTCAACTTCGTAGCCTTGTAATTTTGAACCCAATTCAAAAGACAAGGGAACTACTCCTGGATTATGAGCATTGCAAGAAATTTGAGGTGAACCGGGTTCAAATCCCAGCGATACCTGGTTGTTACGAATTCTGCACCCGTCTTACACCGACGACAGTGCTGACGTGAAAATATCCTCGGGATATTTTCCCTGGCTATGCACCGTGTTCCAAATTAAGTTTCCAAATAAAAATTTTACAAGTTACCGCAGTTTTTGCTAGATAACATCAGTATGCACCAGGGTTGGCATGATTTTGCCGCAGGTGGAAAAAACCATGGTAAATACCGGTATAAACCGTGCTGGCAAAAACAGGTTTTTGCCAAGCAAATTGGCAAAAAGTGGCAAAAACCTATATTTTCCAAGATGAGAGGACAAAAAACACATTTTTGATACAAAATTATTCCTAAAATTGAAATATATACTATGAATATAAGTAATTACAAAAAAATTAACAAAATTATTATTCCATAATTAAATGATAATGTAATAATATATCATTTTAGTAGTTTAAAACATTATTGATTGGAAAATTTGTGATTATTCTCTTTTTTCCAGTGAAATGAACTTATTTTAAATTAATATAACTATAATTTAAAGCGTAAAATATTTATCAACATGTGTAGTTAATTATTGTACAAATAATAATTTTTTATAATAAATAATATTATACAAATAATAATATTTATTTATTTGTAAAAAACATTTATTTTAGGATTCTAAAATGAAAAGAGATCAAAAACTTTCAATCGTTTAAGAATTAGTACCCTTATATTAATTATTAATATGTTAAAAATAATTTTTTCATGTAATGTATCAAAATTATTATTCCTTATGATTGATTTAAATTTGTTTCAAGTATTTTGTAATAATATTTAATCAGCAATTTAGATAATTTGGTTTTTGCCGGTTTTTACCAGTTTTTGCCACTGTCCTGGCAAAAAACCCTTTTTGCCGGCAAAAACTCCAACCCTGGTATGCACCAAAACATATAATTGCAAAATACTCTCTTAACATTATGAAAATATGGTTTATCAATGTTCCAAAGCTTTTATATGTATTTATTGTTTGAAACGGCATACTTTCAGGGATGTCTAAAATTTAAAAGAATTAAAAGTTATATGGACAGTCCCTTTCAATATTCTGGATTTCTTAATTCGCATGACATTTACGAATAAATAATTATGAATCGATACAAGCATTTCAAAAAAAGATAAATAAAAATATTAAATATTACCGTCAGTGTTGTTAAATTCCTGAATAATTTGTTATTGGCGCCATCTGTAATTAAAATTGACAGTTAAACCAACTTTTCTTTAAGAACAACTTAACAAGTTTCGTGTCAACACATGTTGATCAATGATCTGTTTTCGAAGATTTAATTGGTTTATCTAACCATTTATTACGGGCAGATCTTGATGAACGTGTTATTTTGCCTAATAATTATATGCGCAGCGATCTTCTAGGCAAATTTATTTTATTATACTATCTATCCGTGATCTCTCGATCCCCTTCATTATTAAGTGCTGCAGATATTTTTTTAAAAAAAAGTATCTCGATTAACAAGAAACAATTTTATTATTAAACAAATGAGTTTATGTAGAGAATTAATTTAATTAAATTGAACTTTTCGTAATTTTCTCTAAAATAACGCCTCGATTAATGGTTTACCTTTTTTTTTGTTCCTTTCTTAAGAATAAATAATCACTGTTTCTCTTTCGAACAATGTAGAATCTATTTTATTTGTTACTGTTGTTTTTATTAATTTTTTTTTAACACTTTCATCGCGNTATCCCCCCCCCCCCATCCCACTCCTCTGCTCTAGTAGTTTGTCCGTTGCATTAAAATTGAAACAAAACGTAAATTCATTTAAAATTTATTTATTTTACTTCTAAGAACAAGTAATATTAAAAAAACACTTGCTACCACGCCATGTTCTTTATTGAATTTATCTGACACATCGAATAAANGAAATAATCTTAAAAAGAAGAAAAAAAGATGAAGTAATACACTAACGATTATTTCCAAAATGATGGTAAGGTAAACATAAACATCTTTCAAAAAAGAAAGAAAAATCCTAAAATCTTATGAGGAAAAAAAAAAATCATTATTTTGAAAATGGCGGGAAAATTTATTGAATTTCGTTCCGGTGTTTTGGTTTTCCGGTTTTCTGAATTCCGGATAACTGGGTTCCGTACTGTAGTAGGAATTGAAAAAAAAGACGCGTTGTACAACCATAAAAGTATAAATTGGGTGACGTGGACCACGCGTGCTACCACGTCATGTTCTTTATTGAATGTATCTGACACAGAGAATATATAATAATTAAATGTGGGTAATAAACTATATTTTTTTGTTCAAATAGAGCTATAAGTTAGAAATTATCACTGATGTTATTTATAAAATATGGGAAAAACTGCATCGCATATAGTTAAATTAAAATTAAAAACGATGAATATTAAATTTGGTCATATACTGTATGTAATTATTATACATTTATTTCGTCGCTTGTTTTTGAGAATTGTCGTCGTATAAGTTTGTGGTACAATCCTTTACTTTGCCACTGCTTCGTCGTAAGTTCTTCCATACCTCCCCCCCCCCTTCTTTAGATCGTGTTATTTCAATTCACCTGTGAGTGCAGTCAGTGACAATCAACGTATGTGCCGTGTTTTCGAAATGATGTCTGTATTGTTAAGATCGCAACAGGCATGCAGTCCCTTAAACGATTTGTGAGAACCCTGTTTTTATATTACTTAACCATACCTAAATTGTGCTTTAGCACGCGAAAGCTCCCCTAACAGCTATTTGTTTTATGATTATTGACCGAATGATACCTGGTGGAAATATTGCGCAAGTATATTTACTCTTGCAAAACATTCATTAATAATTATTACGTCTATATTTCCATTAGAGAGAGAGAGAGAGAGAAAAAAAGAAAAAAATGAGCGATAAATCTATGTTTCCTAAGTTGTAAACAAAACCAGTTCATATTTTCGTTTGTCTTTTTGTTTCCTTCCAAATTAGCGGTTAGTCAATAGAATTTGATTAATTTTTCCTTTGTACTGATTCCGAGGCAGCTCTTTTGCTAAGGCTGAGACAAGATTCGCTGGAGAAATATTTTAAAAGTGTTGCGCAACTTTCGAGTTTTGGTATAGATTTGTTTCGCGTGTTTATATCTTCTCAGAAATATTGAATGAAGATGGCGATTATGAGAACAAATAGTTCAGCTATGTGAAGTTCGATATTCCGATTTTCAGTTTCAAATCCTCAACTGTTGTGAACAGAGTCTGATAAAAGCAGAGGCATACGGGGCAGTTCACCCCCGGGCCTCGTATCAGAGGGAAATTCCGCCCTAATGTCAGCAAGGATATGAATTTTTCTCAGCTAGATGACAAAGTTAACAATCAGAAAACTGCATTCGGCATGGACATAGAATTCTTAGAAAATTAATAAAATGGACAGAACGATATTTTGTATGACCATTGGTGGGGGGGGGGCACTTTATAGCTGTTTTAGGTTCTAGGTAATTTTGTTTTCTATAACGAGGTGAAAAATTTAAATACCTCCCTAAAGTTCAATTCTTCATTACTGAAGTAGTGAAACAGAGGGGGCCGCCAAAGAAGTTTTTCCCCCGGACCCCAATTAGGCTAAGTCGGGCCCTGGTTGTGGAGGCAGTGACATTGTTTTGTGTCCCGAAGAAATGTGTCTTAGTTAGTGAATAATTAATTTTTTTTTAATACTTGAAATTTATTAGCTTTTTGCAGTGCTGTGTCATGGAATTTTTATTATCTCTAAATATCATGTTTTTTTCTTCAATTTAACTATTTATTTTTACATTGGTTAAAATTTTTATAAAAATGAAATATATCCTCACGAAAATATATCCGTTAATTGAAAGGATCAGTACGAAACAGGGTAATGAATCTAAACTCAATGGCGCGACAGGCCATAGAGGGCCAAGGCCTACTGTGCCCATCTCAGTTATCTTGACTTTGTGCTGTGGGGTGCAACATCAGATGTTTGGGTCGGGTGGTCAACCGAACGCGGAACCCCCAGTCTTTAGTCCCCAAGCATGCTTGGTATAGTTTGTCTAAAGTAAGAATTCCCTTAGCCATTCGTCTGGACCCGTGCGGTGACTATGCTAACGAGGTATAACTATTTAAAGTAGGGGTGTGGGGTCACTTTTTAGGGCAGGTGTTGGGTCGGCGAGAAAAAGGGAATATCTTTCTGCGGTCTATTGTGTTAGCCCTAGAGTCAAGAAAAGCTACCCTCCCTGAAATCGCTGTTTTTTGTTTCCATCGCAGCAGACGGCCTCAGACTGTGTGGCGCGGGGAGTTCCTATCGTAGACAAACTATACTATCTCTTTAATTTAAAACTATTTTTTTTTGTTTATTTGCAAGCTACAAACATACGAGTCTTTAATAAGTTTAATAAAATATTTTTAATATGTGAGATCCATTGATTAGTGACTGCGTGAAAATTTTTAAAATTTCAGTTATTTGGTAGCTATCGTAAATACAATTTTATTAACAATAGCCATACTAAAATCAAGTGTGTATAAATCTTTTAAGGGGGGGGAGAGAAGTTTAAGAAATTAAAAGAAAAAAAACAATCTCGAGAATTAAATAATCATTTTTTATTCTTGAAGTTATTTCTTTTTCAAGTATCTAAAATGTATGTCATTTAACGTTTAGATATATGGATTTCATCTTAATATATTGTGTACAATATGTGCAGGGAAAAGATATGGAATTTTTTTCAAATCACAGATGGCAACGCTGTAATTGGTGTAACAATGATATTTAATTTCTTTATAGATATAAGTTTGGATTTTTGGGACAGTTTTTTGCGGGCCTCAAGTATAATGGCGTTGATTATGTCTGTTATCCCACTCTTTATTAAGAGTTAAACACCTGATACACTTGTATCAACAGCAAAAGAAAAGGTGCTTGCGAAATTTCACCTACCACATCCGTCCTTGCAAAATACTACTTATGTTGTGTCATCGCTGATTTCATGATATGCGACTTTCTCGTTCAATCATCTTTTATTATTAATATTTTCCCTCCCTTTTTTTCAGCAATGAAACATGAAAAGCGAGTGTTGCCCAATAAATTTCTCGTGTGTGGTAAATCAAACCCACACTATAGATATTTGCGAATAGTTTCCGAGATTAAGATCTTCACTGTTTTAAAATGGCTTTTTGACCCTAAGTGCACGAGTTTTTTTTTTTTTTTTTTTTTATTTNGTTTTTTTTTTTTTTTTTTGGATCGTTTATTTTTTATAATGGACACAACCTTTCCATGAGCACTCAAATTTAAAGCTAAGACTAAAACAAGTTTTTTTTTCTTTCGAAAAAAAATGGAGTTTTTAAAATAAATATAGTTTATTTATTTTGTGCAATTTATTAATAATTTATTAAGTTATTTTTATACCTTGGTGTAATTATCGAACTAAAAGATCGAAACAAGGTGAGATATGCCATCTATTTTTAATGCATTGTTACGGATGTAGCAATATGCAACCATGATGTTAAAATACAACTTGATCAGGGTGCCTAGCGTTTTTAAAAAGTGCTTAAAGATGCTTTTTTCATTGGGTGTTTTTAAGAAGTGCTTAGTTTTCCATTTTCCAAAATGAGATATTTTTTTCTTTACCGTATCAATTTTTGCCTTGAATTACCCAAAAAGCTTGGTTTTCACATTGTNTTATTGTTATACCTTGGTGTAATTATCGAACTAAAATATCGAAACAAGGTGAGATATGCCATCTATTTTTAATGTATTGTTACAGATGTAGCAATATGCAACAATGTACAACATGTTAAAATACAACGTGATCAGGGTGCCTAGCGTTTTTAAAAAGTGCTTAAAGGTGCTTATTTTCGATTTTTAAAAGCCCTTAAAGGTGCTTTTTTCATTGGGTGTTTTTAAGAAGTGCTTAGTTTTCCATTTTCCAAAATGAGATATTTTTTTCTTTACCGTATCAATTTTTGCCTTGAATTACCCAAAAAGCTTGGTTTTCACATTGTTCTATTCAACGTTTTCATACATCAATCCGTAGAGTATGAAAGCGCCAATCATTTTATGAAATACTTGCGGGTTCGAGGATTCTGTGGGAAGGATTCTCATGAGCAACTCTGCTGCGTTTTGCAAGAGAGATAATCTTCTTTAATAGTTAAATTAATTATTTATGATTTTGAAATTTTTTTTTTACATCGTTGTGTAAAGTAATTATTAATTTAAAAAAAATGAATGATTCACTCACTATTGAATATATTTAAAATTCTGCATAAAATGTTTTTATGGTGGCTAATATAACTACAAAAAGAATTCTTTGTCAGAAACTAGTTATTTTATCATGATCATGTAACTTAGAAAACTATTTTGCCTTTTGTTAACATNGCGACTTCTGTTCCATAGACTTAACATTGATCCAACCAAAAATTCTCGTTTTCCTCCGTAAATCCGAGCTCGTTATAAACGAGTTTGACTGTATAATATTTCTTTTAAAGTGCTTAAAAAGTACTTAAAAGGTGCTTATTTTTTTATTGAAAAATCTAGCTACACACCCTGCTATACATTGGTGTAATTATTGAAATAAAATATCGAAACAATGTGAGGTATGCCATCTATTTTTAATGTATTGTTACAGATGTAAAAATATGCAACAACACTGTACATACAACGCGATATTAAAATAGCATAATTTTCACTAAAAACGTTATTTCATGAAATGATGAGCACTCGAAGAACAGCCAATTCATTTTTATTTATATATATTTTTTTGTTTATAGTTGATTTTTTCCCCAGCTAGATAGTTTATAGGGTGAAACAAATGAAAGGTTGTATGAAATTGTGATGAAAGAGCCTGTAAAAAAACAGCCTTAACGAATTCCACGGGGCGGCACATTTGCAAGGCGCCAGTAACCCCGCCCAATTAAGAAACTCATCTTAGATGCTTGTGTGACATAGATGCCACGTATTGCCTAAAGCCATGATTCGTTGTAATTATACCAATGGGTTTTCTTTCCATGCTGACCTCAGCCAGTGCCAGCACGAAAGCCGGGCCCCGAAAAAAAAAAATGGTTAGGGCAGCCCGGCCCACTCATCTATCTGCTTTTACTTCACAAAAACGATGGTGGTTATTGTTTCACTCATGACTCCCGGAGTGATTACGGTGAAATTAAATTCCTTTATACGGCTCACGTACCCCCCCCCCCCCNCCCCCCCCCACCAAAAAAGAAGAAGAAAAAAAACATCTTAATTTAGGAAAATGCAGTCGTTGTTTCCGATGAAGAGGGAGTTTTATTATTATGATTTCGATGCTGATGGTGATGGATTATTGGATGTGCGAAACAGTTATGTTAAAAGTGTTGTTGTTACAATGTATGTAGGTTTTAATTGTAGTGTGGGGTGACAGGTGCTTTTTTTTTCTCTCTTTAATTTGTTCTGTTCTTTGGCATTTATTTATTTTAGTTCATAAGGTTGTTTTTTGAACGCCATTTTACTATTAGAAATGTAAAAAAAAGCCTCAATCTGATTTTCTTAAAAAATGAAGTAAGAGCCGCGATGTCTCAGAAGATAAAGCGTTCGCCTTCTAATGAGGTGAGCGGGGTTCAAATCCCAATTCGAATTCCGCACCCGCTCACGCCGATCGCATTGCTGACGTGAAATATCCTCAGTGGTAGAGGGGTCATATGTTAGAATCCACCTGCCGTTAGGCTAACCGTGCGATGTTTTCGTGATCTCTCTCTCCATGTAACGCAAATGCGAGTTACTTCCATCAAAAAGTCCTCCATGAAGGCACATTTCTCCAACTACTTGCATGCAGGAGTTTCCTTGTCTTCTGGATTGGATTCAAAATGACAAGGCTACGGAGTTGAGCATTAATAGTCGTAAACCCAGAAATGGGTCGGCTGTTCAACGACGGTTATGAAATAGGCAAACTATAGATAGATGATATTCATTTTGTAAATGAAATTGTTTTGTCCAGATTATTGCTTGCTCGAATATTTACTAAGTGTCAGCAATACATAATAAAGCTAGTCTCACTTATAAAATTCAGTTAACTATCTTTGTTGAATTAAATGCCTATTACTATTCAAAATTATGAATAAGCGTATTGCATAAAATTTCAAGATCTCTTATATATGAAATCGTAACTGGAAAATATAGCAGTTTTTCTATTTTTACTGACTATAAAAAATCCCTAAAATTCCCTACGTGTAAAATATGTAGTATATTTTGAAACAATTATCATGAAATTTATATCGTTTCGTAAAATCTGCTGGATTTTTTTCCTATCCGTGTTGGCAGCAGTCCTAGTGATTAACAAATTATTGATTGATTACTTTAACAGGGTGCGCAGCGTTTTTACCGAAAGGTACTTATTTTTGATGTACGTTTTTTAAAAGCCCTTAAAGGTGTTTTTTTTATTCGGGGTTTGTTAAAAGTGCTTAATATTTTATCTTATAAAAGAGATTTTTTCTTTGCCGTGTTGACTGTCGTTCTAAATTACAAAAAATGCATAATTTTTCACAATTTTCTCTGCGATATTTGTCAGAAACCAGTTATTTGATCATGATTATGTAAAGTTATTAAATTTTATTGATTTTATGTTTATAAATTAAGAACTTCAGACGATCTTTATCGAGAATATGTCTGTCCGGCTTTCAAGACGCAACCCAGATAACTGTCCAGTCCTCAGAAGTGAATGAATTGCTATAGACGAGAGATTAAGGGCCATTCTCCATAGTACAGACTCTAGCGATATGTGGATGACCTTGTGAGCATTCAAATTATCAATAACCCTTAAAATTATAGCAAAATACAGGGATGTCAACTTTCAATGGATCCCCCTCCGTTGTCAACGTCCCTGGAAATGAAGTCGCAGATAACTTAGCAAAAAGAGGCTGCTCTGTGTTGGCGACCACTGATTATGCTCTTACCCATCAAAAATTTAAAGATAAGCAAGTCTGGCTGGCCCCTCCCGCCCTTCCCGGGATTAGTAGGTAATGCCCAGGGGGGCGCTCCGGAGTTCAAGGGAGACAGAAAACATCAAACGGCTGTCTCAAGACTTATAAGTGGGCAACTGAAATACATGACTTTTGTATCCGGCCAAAAGGTATACCAGATTTGCACGAAGTGTTATCTGTTCCCCTAGACATAGCCTCGATTGTTTGGGGTTAGCTCAAGAAGATGTACATGCAAGTCCACTTCTGGTGCTGGACTTTGCTGGGGTAAATGGTCTCATGGATCTGATCTAGCTGAAGCTAGATCCTGAAGGATTGGACACAACAACAACTTCAAACGATAGAATTTTTTTTATTTATTACTGCACTGATCTTAATTATGATTTTTTATTTTCGAAAGTGATTAACAATATTTTTGTCAGTGCTGAAAAAGTACTTAAAAGGTGCTTATTTTTTGTTGAAAAATCTGTCTTCTCACCCTGGTTATAACGTCTTTTTTGTCTACAGTCCCCGGCCATATTATGAGACGCACTATAAGATTCTATGTAAAATCTTAATTATCAGGTGATACTATACAGCTTTATTGTTTTAACGCTGCCGAAACCTGTTTCCACTTGTTTACGTTCGTGTATCAATGGGTTAGCATTGTAATGCAATACGTTGAAAGTAAATACAAATAGGAAGTATATAAAAAATCTCCTGAACAAAAACCCATTTATGTTTAAATATTTAAGTACTGCATACAAACTAGTGCAAAACATGTAATTATTGAAACACTACAATGAGTTTAATAATTTGGTCCAATTATTATAATATACTAATCTATATTATATAAAACGCTAATACGTGCGTATGTATGTATGTATCAATAAAACCGATGATATTTCTTTTCTCGCGCTGGCAACAGTTTTCATTTTTAATTGATTGGATTCGGCGCGCAAGAGCACGTAGTGAGCAACCAGATAACAATAACCAGAGTGAGCATTATCAGGTTGTTCAATTCAGATTCATGCACTAAAAACATGACAATATTTAATTTAAACTCAATTAGGAATTAATTAATTAATTGAAGTGAGAATGCTTTAAAAGGCCGCTGTTGAATTGATATTTTTCTACTG